>NC_028642.1:21910377-22048384 GCF_001406875.1 Solanum pennellii
AAGGTTACCTCTTTTAACCCCCAAGTAATTAGACTTATAATCCTTAACCCTCTAACTTTATAATTAAAGTAGGAATAGTCCAAAACGTCCCTTAAAACGTGTAAAGAAATCCGACTCCACCTGGGATTACGCAACCTGTGACGGCCTGTCGTGCCTGCGACGGTCCGTCATGCAGGTTCGTCATGGACTCAATTTGTTTAAGGAGTCTGTGACGGCCCGTCGTGCCTATGACGGTCCGTCCTGCACTTCCGTTACGAAGTTCAGAGAGTCGATTTCAGTACCCAAATTTCAGAAGTCTAAGTCTTTTGGAACGAGACACCCTCGACGGCCCGTCGTGTCCATGACGGTCCGTCGTGGGTTCCGTCGACTCACACAGTTTTTCCAGAAATAAAATCTGCTGCTCAAAACGACTAAACAGGTCGTTACACACACACACTTAAATGAATAAATGAATTTAAGTTAAGATAAAAAGGGAGTTTGGGGTGAACACTCTTCGTCAGCTGAGATGAAGTTTTTAGTAGCAACCTCACTAGATCATATGAGCTTTCTAAAATAGGTTTGATAATGAATACCCTTCGTGAGTTGAGATGTGGTGTTCACTAGTTCTCCTTAACCTATAGTTTATTATGTTGAGAATCTATTTGGGGGGGGGGTTATTCCTAGCACCGAGATGATATGAAGAATCGGTACTTACAATTCGTGAGTTGAGATGTTGTATTCTAATGTACTTCTTGAGATGAGTACTCCTCGTTAGTATAGAATGAGTTACTTAGTAGCAATCTTCTTATCACTTAACTATGCTGCGACATAGGTGTAGCTATTGGTCAAGCAATGTAAAAGCTAAGAGAATGACCTTACTCTAGGCAAGTCAGTATCCCTTATCCGATAGGGGTTAATGTAGAGGTTCCATGTCTATCTCTCATGGTCTACGTTTGTTATGCTAACCCACAAAAAAGTAATGAAAGTGCTAAGTATTCTAAAAAAGTGTACTACTTAGGGTATGTAGAGGAATGAGATTCTATAGGAATTCTGAAAGGGGAGTCTTGGTGAACCTTAGGTGAATTTAATGAACTATGTCTCTTAAAAGAATCAACTACTTACGGTAGGTAGTGGAATGGGACATTATCATTCCATTGCACTAAGTAGTCCTTCCAAAAGGGGAGTCTTGGTGCCAAGACATCAAAAAGAGTGTACTACTTAGGGTAGGTGGTGGTATGGGACACCATCTAGTCATTGCACTATGTAGACATTCCAAAAGGGAAGTATTGGTGGTTTGCTTTAGTGTTCTTTGCATGTCTTGTCATTGAGTGGTGTCTTGTTCTCCCGAGGTGAGTAGCAAAAAGGGGTAGTCTTTAGGATAGCTTTAGTGTTTATTGAAGTAGGCGTATGTTCACTTCCTACATGTCTTACCTTGGTGAGTCTTAGGATAACCTTAGTTAGGGAATCTCTTACGGAATGAGTTCACTTCCTCTTTGCTTTGCCTTGAAAGTTCACTATTTTTTAATAGGTATTTCCAAAATGAGTTCACAGTAACATTTTTGTAGGTTTACTGTTAAGTCTCTCTTTTTGCTAAAATTATGGAAATTTTTCTCTAGTGTTAAATGATGATTCTTATGTTGTTTGATTTCGATATTATTGAGTGTTTTACTTAATTGGCATGAAAATGTGTTTTTACTAAAATGTCGCTTTTTACATGTCTTTGCGTATGTCAAATTTAGTACATTTTTGTACTAAACCCATTCTTTTATATAATCTATAAGTATAGGTTGGAGGCTTATGGAACATTTGAAGATGAAGCTTAGGAAATCTACTCTCTCAACATTTGGTATGTCCTCATATATTTGAGGACATAGTCTATGGTTTTCATAGTTTCAATATTAACACTTATTGTGTACTTTTCATTGAATGTAAAGGGACGTGTCCCTAAGATATTATATTGTGTCTTTAAGTTTGCTTGTGACGATGAGGTTCTCTAAATATTTATGAAAGACTAGATTTTTATTAAAAGTCGTGAAAAGTTTTAAATTTTGCACTACTTTTCATGTCTTATGTAATGAACGACGGTTAATGGGCTTGTACAAGAACCTAAAGGGTCAAGTACGCCCGATAATGACCGAAGGATTTTTCTTAACTTCTAGGGGGTACTTTCGGGTCATGACAACGACAAGGTCAACCTCAATGTGAAAGTGAATGTGAATGTCAACTTGAACGTTATGTTTACATTACAGTGAACATGAACATAAACTTTAACGTCAACATCAACGTCAACATCAACGTGACGTCAACATCAACCTAAATGCCAGGTTTAACGTCAACATAAACATCAATGTGAACGCCAATGTAAACATCAGTGTGAACGTCAAAATTAATGTTAACATCAACAAAAATGTGCACGTCGACGTGCACGTCAACGTCAATGAAAATATGAATGTTAACGTCAATATAAACGTAAACTTGAACGTCAATGTGAACGTCAATGTCAATGTCCACATAACTGTCAATGTAAATGTAAACGTCAACATTAACATTAACATAAATATTAACGTAAACCTCAACATGAACGTGAACATGACCGTCAACGTCAACGTCAACGTAAACGTAAATGTCAACATGAACTTGAACATCAACATCAACCTGAATGTTACCATAGATGTGAACGTCAACGTCAACTTAAACTTGAATTCAATGTCGATGTTAATGTCAACATCAACGTCAATGTCATTGTGAATGTAAACGACAGCATGAACGTAAACATAAATGTCAACGTGAATGTGAACATCAACATCAATATGAATTTGAACGTTAAAATTAACATAAACGTAAACGTCGACTTGAACATCAATGTGAACGTCAACGTGAACGTAAACCTCAACATATACATCAATATAAATGTTGTCTTGAACGTCAACGTAAACATCAATATGAATGTCAACGTCAACGTCCACATTAGCTTGAACATCAATGTCAACGTCAATGTATATATCAATATTAACATCAACGTGAATGTGAAAATAAGTGTAAATGTGACCGTTAATATCAACATCAATGTTAAGATTAACGTACACAAAAACGTCAACGTCAACGTCAACATCAACATCAACATCAACATCAATGTTATCATCAACGTGAACATCACAAAATGAATGTGAAGGTCATGTTAACGTGAATGTGAAAGTCAACGTCAACGTGAACATCAATGTAAATTTTAAGGTAAACGTAAACGTAAACATCAACGTGAAGGTCTACATAAATGTGAATGTGAACATCAACGTCAATCTAAACTTGTACGTCAATGTGTACGTTAACGTCAACGTACATATGAACCTTAATGTCAACGTACACGTGAATATGAAAGTGAACATCAATTATAATGTCAAAGTGAACATTATTGTGAACGTGAACTTCAACATGAAGGTGAATCTTAATGTCAACGTATACATAAACTTGAACGTCAATGTAAACGTGAACTTAAATGTAAACATAAACCTCAGCTTGAACGTCAATATAAACATAAGCATAAACATGAACGTCAACATCATCGTCAACGTGAAAGTCAACGTAAACATCTATGTGAACGTCAATGTAAACGTCTATGTGAATGTCAACCTGAACGTGAGCGTCAACGTGAACGTGCACGTGAAAGTCAATGTGAATGTGCACGTGAATAACAACATGAATGTCAACGTGATCTCCAATGTCAACGTCAATGTGAGTATGGACGTCAACGTCAACGTCAATGTGAATGTGAATGTAAGCTTCAACATTAACGTCAACGTCAATGTAAAAGTTAACATGAACGTGAATATAAATGTGAACATTTATGTAAATGTGAATGTTAACATAAACATCAACATCAGCGTGAACTTCGTTGTAAATGTCAAGATGAACGTCAACGCAAACAACATCGTGAATATCAATGTACACGTCAATATTAACATGAACGTCAATATAAATATCAACATCAACGTTAATGTTAATGTCAACGTTAAAATTAGGTCGAACGTCAACATAAACGGCAACATCAACAACAACGTGAACTTTAATGTCAACATCAATATGAACGTCAAAGTCAAAATTGACACTACTGTGAACATTAACATATATATCAACATGAACATGAACATCAATTCAATCGTGAACGTCAACATCAATGTGAATGTCACTGTACACATATACATCAACATCAACATGAACATCAATGCCCACTCAATGTAAACATTAACATCAATATTAACGACAACATCAATGTAAGCATCAATGTGAATGTCAACGTACCCATCAATGTAAACGGGAACATCAATGTGAAGGTTGACGCGAATATCGTTATGAACATAAATGTGAATGTCAACGTAAATATGACCGTGAACGTCAACATAAACGTGAACATTAATGTATAACTCAACATCAATGTTAAAGTAAATGTCAATATCAACGTCAACGTCAATTTTAACGTGAACGTGAATTTCAATGTCAACGTCAATATGAACATTATTGTGAACGTGAACTTCAACCTTAAAGTCAACATAATCATCAGCTTGAACGTCAACATCAACATCAACATAAACATAAACGTTATAATGAACATCAATGTGAATGCCAATATGAACAAATCATGAACATTAATGCGAATATGATTGTCAACATAAACGCCAATGTTAATGTCAATATCAACATCAACGTCAACATACACATTAGTGTTAATGTCAATGTAAATGATGAAATCAATGTGAACATCAACGTTAACGTCAACGTAAACATTAGTGCGAACTTCAATGTCAACGATGAAATGATCATGAACATCAACATCAATGTCAACATGGACGTACTTGTAAACATCAACATGACCGTCAATTTTAGCATGTATATCAACATAAACATCAATGTCAGTATCAACATTAACATTAGAATTAACATAAACCTTTACGTGAACATCCACGTGAACGTGAAAGTCAATGTCAACGTGGACGTAGAGGTAAACCTCAACATGAGCGTCAACATGAACATGAACATCAATCTAGATATAAATGTCAACGTCAATGTCAATGTTAACATTAAAATTAACGTAAACCTCAACGTGAATGTCAACATGAATGTTAATATCAACATCAACGTGAATGTGAACGTCAATATGAATGTCAATGTGAACGTCACTGTAAGCGTCAATGTCAACGTGAATGTCAATATAAATATGAATGTCAATAAAATATCAATGTGAACATGAACATCAATGTAAATGTAATTGCAACGTGATCATCAATGTGATGATCAACGTTAACGTCAACATCAACATAAGTATAAAAATAAACGCCATTGTAAATATTATCATGAATGTCAATGTGAACATCAACGTAAACGTCAATAAAAATGTCTCGTGAATGTCAACTTGAATGCAAATGTAAATGTCAAAATCAATGTCACTGTCAATGTAAACCATAGTATGAGCATCAATGTCAACGTTTAAATGATTGTTAACATCGATGTCAATATCAACGTGAAGTTTAATGTGAACGTCAACCTGAACGTGAATGTTCAAGTAAGCGTTAACGTGAATGTCAATGTTAACGTCAATGTGAATATAACCTTCAATGTTAATGTTAATGTGAATGTAAACATCAACATGAACATTAATGTGAACGTGAATTAAACAAGAACGTCAATGTGAACGTGAATTCAATGTGAACGTCAAGGTAAACGTAAACTTGAATTCATGTGATCGTCAACATTAATGTAAACTTGAATATCAATGTGAATGTGAGATTCAAGGTAAAAATAAACATCAACATGAATGTCAAGATAAACATCAGCATGAACGTCAACGTGAATGTTAATGTCCACACAAATATCAATGTCAATGTGCATGTCAACGTGCACGTCAACATCAATGTAAATACAAGTGTGAGCGTTAACATGAGAATCGACATAAATATGAACGTTAATGTGAACATGAACGTCAACGTCATTATTAATATGAACGTCACCATCCATATTAATGTCAACCTAAATGTAAATGTCAACGTCAATATTAACATAAATTTCAATTTAAACCTGAACGTGAATGTCAATGTAAACGTCAAAGTCAACGTAATAGTGAATCTCAATGTCAACATGAACGTCAATGTGATCATCAATGTGAACATACGTGAACGTAAACATGAATTCAACGTAAATGTCAGCGTGAATGTCAACCCTAACATTAGCTTTAAATTAAACAGCAACGTGAATATCAACGTAAATAATATCAACGTGAACGCCAATGTCAATATGAATATAAACGTCAACGTCAGCTAGAACATCAAAGTTACATAAGCATCAACGTGAACGTCAATGTGAATGTCAACGTCAACGTAAATGTTAATGTGAATGTCAACGTGTACGTTAATGTCAACGTTAATATTAATGTGAACACAAACGTCAATGTCAACATAAATATTAAAGTGAACGTGAACTTTAACATGAACGTGAACATCAAACTCAATGTAAATTTAAGCTTGAACGTTAACATAAAAATCAGTGTAAACGTCAACATCATCGTTAGTATAAACGAAAACGTCAACATCATCGTTAGTATAAACGTGAACGTCAATGTGAGCGTGAACGTGAATATTAATATTCACGTCAATGTCAATGTTAACATGAATGTTAATGTGAACGTTAATGTCAACATCAACGTGAACGTCAATTTGAACATCAATGTGAAAGTGAACATAAATGTAAGTGTTATGGTGAACATTAACGTCCACGTAAACGACAACATCAACGTGAACGTTAACATCATCGTAAATGTGAAAGTGAATGTCAGTGTGAAAATGAATGTCAACGTAAATGTGAAGGTTAATGGCAAAGCCAACTTGAATGTGATTGTCAACATCAATGTAAATGTGAATGTAAACGTCAATATTAACGTGAACGTCAACGTAAATGTCAAGATTAATGTCAATGTCAGTGTAAATGTTAACGTCAACTTGAAATTGAACATCAACGTGTACGTTAATTTGAACGTCAATGTGAACTTTAATATGAGCGATAACATCAATGTAAATGTGAACGTGAACTTCAGTGTGAAGTCAATGTAATGTGAATGTCAATGTCAATGCAAATATCAACATACACATAAATGTCAATGTTAATGTGAACATCAACATCAACGTAAATGTCAACATAAACATCAACATGAACGTGAACTATAACGTGAAGGAGGACGTCAATATGAACATGAACGTTAATATTAATGTAAATGTTAATGTGAATGTCAAGACCAACATGAACATCAATTTAAATGTCAATGTGAACGTAAATGTAAACGTTAGCGTGAACAACTAGTGAATGTCAATATGAACGTGAACATCAGCATTAATGTCGTAAATATATATGTGAATATCAATGTGAATGTCAACATAAATGTGAACATCAACATAAACGTCAAAGTCAATTTCAATATAAACGTAAATATAGCTTGAATGTCAACATAAACATCAATGTGAACGTCAATGTCATAGTCAACATTAATGTGAATGTGAAAATCAACATAATTATTGATGTCAATGTGATCGTTAACATCAATGTTAATGTGAATGTTATCATTAACGTAAACTTTAACGTGATAGTGATCTTCGACATCAACGAGATCAAGAACGTCAGCGTACACATGAACATCAACGTCCACAAAAACGACAACGTCCACAAAATAATAAACGTCAACATCAATATCAACATCAACATCAATCTAAGCATAAATCTAAACGTCAACATCAAGTGAACCTGAATGTCAATGTAAACGTCAATATGACCGTCAATGTCAACATCAATGTGAATGTCAACTTAAATATGAATGTCAACATGAATGTGAAACGTCAACATAAACGTGAATGTCAATGTGTACGTCAACATGTACGTCAACGTCAATGTTAACGTGAATGTCAATGTGAAAGTCAATCTGAATATAAATGTGAATGTTAATGTCAACGTAAACATGAACGTCAGCTTGAACGTCCATGTGAACGTAAAATTTAGCGTGAACATCAACATCAATATAATTGTGAACTTCAATGTGAACCTCAACATGCACGTCAATGTCAATATCAATGTAAATGTCAAAGTGAAGAACGTCACATAAAAGTGAACGTGAACGTCAGCGTTAACATGAATGTGAACATCAACGTACACCTAAACATCAACGTTGACATATACATAAGTGTCAACGTAAACGTTAATGTTAACATAAACATTAACATAAATTTCTTTGTAAACATCAACATGAACGTGAATGTCAACGTGAACATGAACGTAAATGGCAACATCAATGTTAATATGAACGTCAACTTTAATGTAACACAACGTAAATGTCATTATGAACGTAAAAAAGAATTAAACGTCAATGTTAATGTGAACTTCAATATAAACATCACCGTGAACGTCAACATGAACATCAACATCAACGTGAATGTCCATATATATGTCAACATCAATGTGAACATCAATGTCAACATAAAAGTAAAAATCAACGTTAACCTAAACTTCATCTTGAACATCAACGTTAACATCAGCATCAACGTGAACGTCTATATAAATGTCAATGTCAATGTTAATATCAAATGTGAACGTCAACGTGCACGTCAATGACAAAATTAATGTCAATGTGAATATCAATATCAATGATAATGTGAACATCAAACTGAACGTTAACTTAAACGTGAACGTGAACGTCAATGTAAATGTGAGTTTGAATAAAAGTAAACATCAGCATGAACGTCACCGTTAATGCCAACATAAATGTGCACATAAACGTCAGCATTGTCACGCTCCGAGACTACCCTGGAGATGCGGATACAGAACCTAGGTTCACAAGTGATCCAAAGCTAACCCTATTGGCATGATCATGATCATACTAAAGAAAATAAACTGATACAGAAGCTAAATAATAATTAATATGAAAAGATGGGGAATACCCATATATTATAATTGATATAAAGAAGATATTAACTCACTACTAAGCTTAAACTAACTATGTCTAAAAATAGCCTCTAAACTGACAAGAAATTCTGGAACAGGCACCACCTAAGTCTAGCAAAATATGATACTAAAGGACTAAATACTAAAAATAAAATCATGAATATTGTCCTCAGAAAATGAGAACTCACTACTAAATCTAATGAACTAGAGATCAGAAATTAATCGAAGTGTGATCTGGATGCTGAGAACCTGAATCTACATCACAAGAAGATGTAGCATATGAATATGTTCTTAATACTACTGAAAATCTACGTAAGCTAGAATATGAAAAAAGCATCCCCGAACATGAGGACCTACCAAGACTTGGAAAAAGAGTTCCAAGCTTCTTCAAATTTATCTACTTAAGCTTCAATGTCCTGAACCTATAGTTGTCGTAATGTAAAGTAATGTGGTTAGTACACCACATGTAGTAAGTATGGGTATATGCACATAACACAGAGGGACATGCATGAAAAATTATCATTTATCATATCTTTAGAAACATGGAAAGTCATATGAAAATCTTCAATGCAAATACCATATAACATATACAAGAAAAATATTTCATAGACATAAAACATCATCATAATCAAAGGTGTCTTATCATAAAGTCAAGTTAACAATTCATATTCAATAAATCATAAAAACATAACATACAAAATATTTCCCCATGATCCCATCACCAACCTACAAGTGCAATGGTAATGTGAAGCCCCATAACCCACATAACCAAGTAGATCAAATAGGAGACCATAAGTAAAGCTTTGCTTCATATAACTTCTAACATTATTAGTCATCACTTCATATAGCAATATAACCAAATAACATATTCATCATAATAGCCAACACTCATATAAGAGTAACATCATATATCATAAACATATATCTTTCATACCATCATATTAATTAAAATAATCTCCTAGGACTTCCCTTAGAGTCAACTTGTGCAATGTCTAGGTAGCGTCACATACCACTACTTATACTAGGCCAACTCCTCAAGTCACTCTAGTCAACATTCGTTTACTTGTATTTTGTTTTACATAAGGGAACATACACATTAACAGACATAGACCATGTAAGCTAAACATGGAATCTGGTGTCAAGAAACCTCACACCGAAAAAAGGTGGTCTACCAGCCAAAGTAGAACCTACATGACATAGCTTTCTAGGTGGATCCAGAAGCTAATATCCTATGGTGGAAACATAGTTCAAGAACTAGGAGTTGTATTAGAGACCCATAGTTCCACATTACATCAAAGCCTCAATCTCATGAGAATCATAGTGAAGCTACCTTCCCCTAGGGAAGGGACACTTCCCATATCTAGTTCATGGGTACCTAGCTTAAGTCCCTTTAATTCAAAAACCTTTAATTTGTTTTTCATAATAAACTTATCATAGGTCATAGGATATTATCTTCTTTTATAACATGATCATGAGCTTTTTTAGAATAGATGAGAATTTTCCATTCATCATAACCTTTCTTTTGTGAGATTACCATAACATAATCACCATGTGTAAAGTATACAAGGGATATCATATACTTGCATATTCGTGTTCTTATCATGATCTCACCATTTACATGTTCATAGCCAGCATATTCACATAGCAACATCATACATACTTTTCATAACATACCATCACAACTTATAGGCGAACAAAAAAATCTAAAAGTAATCACCATTTTAGAAGACTTACCTCTTGTTTCCAAGAATCTTATTCATCATGAGTTATTCCTAAAAAAACTTACTGAAATACTCAATGAAATGATCAAGAACAACTCATAAAATCATGTACAAAATCAATACATAACATAGGAGAGGGTAAACGGGTCATTAAAGATTTCATTGAAACCTTAAATTCTAACCCTAACGTTTACATGTTATCAGGTCATAGAAAATTTCATACAAAACCATCATATAGATAAGAACGAGCTTCACACTAAATTCAAACATAATTAGTAGCATAAAGTCGTGTGGAATAATTTATAGAGAACACATACTTTTCTTTGAAAATCATAAATCTAGGTTAGAAAGAAAATCCATTTTGTAGAGTAAAAACCATAGAACTGAAGTTCTAAAACATATCTTGGAAGGACCTCTTGGGGAAAGGAATACCAAGAGTGAAAACCCATACCTTATATATAATTATTCCATGAAATCTTTATTGGATACTTCGAAACCTTTGTCTTATTCCTTAAGCTTTTCTTGTTCTTCAATATACTTTTGAAAAGAAAGCGTTCTTGAGGAATAGAGAGAAATTCTTTTGATTCTTATTTGAGACGTGTAATTGCGGTCTAAAAAACTGAACTTATATCAATATATAGACGTCCCAAGACTTAAACTACACACCCCCGACTTAATTTATGTAAAACACCCCCTCCTAAATTGCCTAGAATTAGAAGAACGCTTGACTTAATCGAAATCTTGATATTGCTTAGTGGTTTTGTTTTGACCAATTAAATTAATTAATTAAGTTACTAATTTTAATAAATTAAATATACTACGGTAATTAATAAAGTACTCCTAAGTTGTTAGGACCATAACCAACCCTTTGGACCATCCTAGGTCAGGTTTTTGGATGTCTCTTAGCTATTTACACTGTTTGGTGTAACCGACTAGGATTTAGGTTGTCGGGTCCCATATTTTGTTTATTTCGGTTAGTCATAGGTTAGTTTGCTAGTTAGGTAAGTTAGTTATATCCTAGTGTTGTTTAGGAATCTCAGCCCCACATGGCTTCACCCCCCACATGTGCACCTACACCTAACCTCCCTAACTGAATTCGGTTGGGCTTGTCTCTTTGCCGGTGCGCACATGTGCTTGCACATGTGTTGCTGATCATTTTTTGTTGTCCCAAGGATCCTCCCTATGTCCTTGGGCATTTATTAATCTTCATAATCATTTTAAATGGTCATGTGCTATGGTACGTAGACTTGACACTTGTATGCGTAGTGCCTAATGTGTGTATGTGAAGAATATTGTCTTTTAGCTTAGAGTCTTTATTGTATGTACAATTTATAAACAAGCTTAGATTGGAGAATTTGACATTGACATATATATTAATTCATAAAAATTTGATAAACATTAAAGTGTATTTTAAACTACTTGTTAATACATATAAATTGGCTAACACGCTTAAGCCAAGATTTTCTAACATGCCCAATATTACTAAATATTGGACAATGCGATGCCTATGTACTTTAATACATATTCTTAAACCTAATACGCTCTTCAATAGAAAAGTATATATTTTTGGAACATCATTTTAGGAATTATGAAATAGATTAAGCTCTTGTCTAAGTCATGGAATTTTAAGAGTGTTACAGATTTCACAGATGAATTACTTAAAAACTGAAGAGGAACTATTACCACAAGATGGAGTGGAATCCGAAGGATAGAGGTTATGATACTTGGCTTTCATGGCTGCTTCTGCTTCCCAAGTAGCTCCCTTTAAAGAATGACTCCTCCATAAAACCTTGACTGAAGCGACTTCTTTATTCCTCAACCTTCTAACGTGACGGTCAAGAATCTCAATTGGTACATCTCTTATACGAAAGATTATATTTCACCACCACACTATTTAGTTGCACTACAGAGGCTTGGTCATGCACACACTTTATCAAGAGCGAGATGTGCAATACTGGATATACTGCTACTAGTTATACTGGCAACTCTAACTCATATGCCACCTTGATAACACTTTTCAAGATCTTTTAAGGGCTTACATATATAGGAGTGAGTTTCCCTTTCTTGCCAAGTCTCATCACTCCTTTTACAGGTTACACTTTCAGGAAAACACAATCTTCAACTTGGAACTATAGTTCCCTTCTCCTTACATCTACGTAGGTTTTCTAACGATTCTGGGCTATCTTAATTCTCTCTCTAATGAGTTGCACTTTCTCCATATCATAAAGGACTGAAATTGGACCTAAAAAAGCTACTTCACCTACTTCAAATCAACAAACGGGAGATAAACATCTACGCCCATACAATGCCTCATAAGGGTGGAATGGTAGTTATTCTTGTAGGCAAACTCAATACAAGAAAGGTGTTCATACCAACTACCCTTGAAATCAATCACACAAGCTCTCAACATATCCTGTAAGGTCTAACTGGTACGCTCGGCCTGTCCATTCGTCTGTGGATAAAATGTCGTGCTAAGGTTAATTTTAGTACCAAGACCCTTCTAAAATGACTTCCAAAAATGAGAAGTAAACTAAGGACCTCTATCTGAGATGATAGAAAAAGGAAAACCATGCAACTTCACAGTTTCATTTATGTAAATCTTGGCATAGTGCTCTGCCGAATTTATGGTCTTGAATGTTAATAAGCGAGAAGACTTAGTCATCCTATCAACTATCACCCATTAGGAGTTATGTTGTCTGCAAGTACGAGGTAACCCTGTGATGAAATCCATATTGATAGCATCCCCTTTCCAAGTAGTAATATCGATCTCTTGAGTTATACCTACTGGATCCTGATGTTCTACCTTGACTTGTTGGCAATTGAGGCACTTACTCACAAATTCTGCTATATCCCTCTTCATGACATTCAACCAATAGACTTAACGCAGACCGTTGTACATATTAGTGGCACCTGGAAGAATACAATACCTGGAGATATGGGATTCTTCAAGAATATGGTTTCTCAACTCGCTCACATCTGGAACACACAATCTACCTTTGTAGCAAAGTAGAGCATCTCCCCCTTGGGAGAAAGCCTCCACTCTCTGATGGTGGACTGCACCCTTATGTGCAAGCAAGAGTGGATCAATGTCTTGCTTTTCTTCAACCTCCACTACAAAAGAAGATTCTTCCCCATTCTGAATTGTTACACCACTGTCTGATATGATCATAAGGCGAACTCCCAAGCGAGTAAGCCCGTTGACATCCTTAACTATCTCCTTCCTTTATTCCTCAACATGGGGTACACTACCCATAGATAATATTTGAAGAGAATATACTACTACATTTGCCTTACCAGGATGATAACGCACACTCATATCATAATCCTTAATAACTCAAGCCATCTCCTCTGGCAAAGAATCAACTCTTTCTGGGTGAGCACACACTGAAGGCTCTTATTATTAGGGAACACATCTACATGATCACCATACAAGTAGTGTCTCCATATCATGAATACAAACACCACTACTGCATGTTCGAGGTCATAGGTTGGGTAGTTGTTCTCATGAACCTTAACTTGTCTAGAGGCATAAGCTATAACCTTATCTCGTTGCATCAACAACAACCTAGAGCTACTCTGGATACATAACAATAGATTGAATAATCATTTGAAGCCTCTAGTTGAGTCAAGACTTGAGTTGTAGTCAATCTTGTTTTCAATTCTGTAAATCTTCTCTCACAATGATCTGACCATTGAAACTTCACCATATTCTTAGTTAACCTAGTCAATGGTGAGGCTATGGAGGAGAATCCTCCTATGAACCTTGTAGAATAACCCGCTAGACCTAAGAAAGTTCTTATATTTGTAGTTGATGTAGGTAAGGGCCATTTTTCACTGCTTCTATCTTCTTGGAATCTACTCTGCATCACCCAGTATCAAAAAAAGCACAAAAAATGAAAATTTTCAGAAGTTGCAGGTGCTACACAGAGAGGCAACTACAGACCATCAGTCTACTTACACTCTGTCAGCCGAATCCATCGATGGGCCAGCAGACTCTCAGTTTCAAGTCACAAACGATAGTCAACTAGTACAGAACGTCATCAACTTACGGTATGTCAGTCGACTCTGTCGATTGATCACCTTACTTCCTGGTCTTAGTCGCAAAAAATGTTCGACTAATACAGACCGTTAGTCAAGTTATGGTCAATCAGTCGACTCCGTCGATTCGCCAGTTTACTTTTAACTCTCAGTCACAAACAAAAGTCGACCAGCACAATCTGTCAATCAACTTACGGTCTGTCAATCAACTCAATCAATGCGCCAGCTGAATTTCAACTCTCAGTTACAAAAAAGGTCGACCAATACGGACCGTCAGTCGACTTACGGTCCGTCAGTCGATTCTGTCTGACTCCGACAGCTTTTAAGTCATGCGTCTTTTGGTAGTTTTACCACTTCTTTAAAACCCCAAGATACGTTGTTTTGACCATAAAACATAAGATTTTCAGTTTAATCCTAGAAACATATTTAAATTTACCTAACTCAAATCATTAAATCAAAACATAGAAAATTAGAAGCAAGCAATGAGAAAAAGGTCAAGAACCCTAGTTCAAGAATGCAACAAGGTTAACTTAGTTCCAGCCCCAAAATCTAAATATCTCTCTATGAATTTCATCACCAGGTTTGTAGAATTTCACTAGTTGGTTAATTTCACCCATTTTTAGTCAGATTCTTGATTTCTATTTTATGATTAGACCTAGGGTTTTAGATCTTCAATAGAACATTGTGAATTAATTAGGTATATGTTCCAAATAAGATTTCCATGTTATCACTTAGATTATTGCGTGAATTTTAGAAGCCTAGCTATGTATTTCCTTTGTTCTTGAATTGCACATGCTAGGTAAGATATTTCATTTACTTTAGATATACATGCCGCAGTTATAAATGCATAATTACCAGATTAATTGTTCCATTCTGTTTGTGTGTTCAGTTTTTAGTAATCCCGTAATTATAGAAAATTCAGACATAATCAATTAACTACATAATTCTTTAGGAGTAGTATAACACCGAATTGGATTAGGGTTGAGCATAGCCAATTAATCCCAGAACTACTAGCCAAGTAGGTTGTAACTCCCCTTTTTGGGCAATGAATTTGGTGATCATGCAAGCATGCCTTTATAGCTTTGGCAGGGTATATTTGGTCCTCTCGATGGGGTGTATACATCGGATTCCACATTTAGCTCATTTGTTTTATTATCGATTATTAGTAGCTCCTACAGTTCAGGTAGACTTTATTATAATGACCATTTATCAGTATATTCAATATTCAGTTTCAATATGTTACAAAATTGGTCATTGCATCAAGTTTGCTCAGAATTCAGTATATCATGTCAGATTATTATACTTGCTTTTGTACTTGTTTAGTTATATTTTCCCAGCTTTACTCTATCCTACGATCTCAGTACCTTCAAGTAATAACGCATACGTGCGCTACATCTTCTCGTGATGTACGTTCAGGTTCTCAACATCCAGACAACGCATAGATCAATTTGCGATCTCCAGTTCAACTGATTTAGTGGTGAGTCCTCATTCTTCGAGGACAATAGTCATGACTTTATTTCAGTATTTTATTCATTTAGTTTTTGTTTTTGCTAGATTTAAGTGGGTCTTGTCCAAGTATTTCTAGTTATGTTTAGAGGCTTACTTTAGACATAGTTAGATTAAGCTTAGTATTGAGTTAATATTTCTTTTGTATTAAACTAATTTTTTTAAAATATTTCAAGAATAGTATATGGGTATTCCATATTTTTTTTATAATGTATGATTTAACTTCAACATCAGTTTATATTCTTTAGTATGCTCATGATTATGGAAGCAGAATTAGCTTGGGATCACTTGTAGTCCTACGTTCCATGTCCGCGTCTCTAGCGTAGTTTGGGGCATGACAAAACTTGGTATCAGAGCACAAGGTTTAAGTCTCCTAGGATGTTTAAAAGTTGTACTAAATAGAGTCTTTTTCATGGGTGTGAAGTGCATGTCCTCTAATAATCGAGAGACTATGAAGTGTTTTGGGAAAACCTCACTATCTTGATATTCTTATCGTTCATTGGTATGATTTTCTTTGTAATCCATCGTTATGTGCTTAAGATGGTGCCTCCTTCTAGAGCTTAGGCATGGAATTCAAACTCACGCAATGCTAACACAGTTCCTCTAGTACCAGATAAGGAAGATCTAATGCATATTTTATGAACATGAATTCTACTTTTGTCTCTAAGAATGACAATCTAGAACAATGAGATTGTTTTAGTTCCTTCTAATAGAAATGATCGATTAGTGGCTGCCAGAGTTTGTGATTTTGTTATGTTGAATCCGCCTAAGTTTTTAGGGTCAAAAGTTTGTAAGGACCAAGAAAGTTCATTGAAGAGGTCAAGATAATATTTGGTGTGATGCAAGTAACTAGTAGTGATAGGTGAAACTGGCATCCTACCAACTTAAGGATGTGACATACATATGGTTCACTTAGTGGAAAGACAACAAAGATTAGTTTGCCTTTTGTAACTCAGTGTAGTAGTCCAATTCAGTGTTAGTCCAGAAACTCACTTAGATCCTTTCTTAATGTCTACTCCAGTGGGTAACCTAGTTATGACTAAACGGGTATACAAAAACTACCCTGTCACAGTATCCCAGAAAGTCATCTTAGCAGATCTTGTAGAGTTAGAAATGCTACTTTAATGTCATTCTATGCATGGATTGGATACATTCATGTTATGCCACAATCGATTGTAGAGTAAGGATTGTTGGGTTTTCATTTTCTAAATGAATCAATGTTAGAGCGAAGGGTAGTAGCTTAGCGCTTATGGCTCGATTCATTTCTTACCTTAAGTCCAGAAAGATGATCTCAACGGTTATCTCTATCATATAGTTGGGGTTAAGGATTCTAGATATGAAACCCCAACTCTTGAGTCAGTTCATGTAGTCGGTGAGTTTCAAGAAGTATTTCCAAATGATAATCTTGGAGTCCAACCCAAAAGGGAAATCTATTTTGGAATTGATCTCCGTCCAAATACCCAGCCTATTTCTGTTCCTCCTTATACAATGTCTCTAGAATATCTTAAGGAATTGAAAGAGCGGTTTAAAGACCTTATAGATAAGGCCTTCATCAGACCTAGTATTTCAACATGCGGTGCAACAGTGTTTTTCCTAAAGAAGAAAGATGGTTCTCTCAGAATATGTATTAACTATAGACAGTTGAACAAGTTCACAATCAAGAATAAGTAGCCCATCCACAAGATTGATGACTTGTTTGACCAACTTCAGGGCATTAGCCATTTCTCAAAGATAGACCTCGATCGGGTTATCATCAACTTAGAGTCTGATATAGTGACATTCAAAAAACAGCCTTCAGAACTCGGTATGATCATTATGAATTTGTAGTTATTTCTTTTGGACTAAACAATGCCCCTGAAACTTTCATGGATTTGATGAATATGGTGTTCAAACAGTACTTGGACTTGTCCGTTATCATCTTTATTGATGATATCCTCATTTAATCTATGAATGAGGAAGAACATGCAAGTACTGAGTTAATATTTCCTTTGTATTAAGATCATTGATTTCAAAAATTTCAGCTATTGTATATGGGTATTCCCTATCTTTTTATTTGAAGTATGATATAGCTTCTGCATCAATTTATATTCTTTAGTATGCTCATGATCATGCCAGCAGGGTTAGCTTGGGATCACTTGTTGTCCTATATTCCGTGTCCCATCTCGGGGGTTGCTGGAGGCGTGACATACTTAGATTCCCTCGCTAAATTTAATGTGACCAAGAAAAGCAACAGATTTGAACCAGAACTCACATTTGCTAAACTTAGCGAATAACTGGCAATCCTTTGGAGTATGCAGAAAAACATCAGATGGCTCGCCTTTTCTTCCTCAGTCCTAAAATAAATGAGTATATGATCAATAAAAATGATAAGGTATAAGCCCAAATAATGCTTGAACATTCTGTTAATCAAATCCATGAAACATGGAAGAGCATCCGCTAGTCCATATGACATAACTAAAAATTCATATTGACCATGCCGAGTTCTGAAGGTTATTTTTGGAATGTCACTATCTTTGAGTCTGACTAGCACCCTGAAGTTGGTAAAAAGAGTCATCAATCCAGGGGATGGAATACTTATTTTTGATTGTGACCTTCTTCAACTGGCTATAGTTAATGCACTTTCGGAGAGAACCATCTTTCTTCTTTACGAACAACAGTGGTTCACCCCATGGTTATATATTATGTAAGATAAAGCCCTTATCTAGAAGGTCTTTCAACTGCTTGTTCAATTCCTTAAGCTCTCTGCAGCCGTTCTTTAAGGAGGAGTATATATAGGCTGGGTACCTTGAAGGAGGTGAATTCCAAAGTCGACTTTTGTTTTGGGAGGGACTCCAATAAGATCTTATGGAAATAGATCTCGAAATTCACAGACTACTTAAGTGACTCAAGATCTAGGGTTGCAGAGCTAGAATCCTTAACCCGAACAAGATAATAAAGATAAACCTTAGAGGTTATATTTCTAGCCTTAAGGTAAAAAAATGAATCGACCCGTAGGCGCTAAGCTACTAACCTTTCAATATAAGATTAGTTCATTTGGAAACTGAAAACAAACAATCCTAGTTCGACATTCGACAGAGGCATAACATGAATGTAACCAATCCATTCCTAGAATGATATCAAAGTCTACCACTTCTAACTCTACCAGATATGTTGAGGTGACTTTTTGAGAGACTATGACAGGGTAATTTCTATACTCCGGTCTAGTTATAACTGGGTCTTTGACTGGGGTAGAGACAGACAAAGGTGTTGAGAGAGTTTCTGGACTAACACTAAATTTAACTGTTATGTAAGGAGTTAAAAAATAAAGAGTATCCCCTGGATCTAACAATACATAAATATCAATGTCAAAGACTCGAAACGTACCAGTAACTACATTAGGAGAACCTTCCTAATCCTGGCGAGCCTGAAGAGAATACAACCTTTTCTGGCGTAGACCGCCACCTATTCTTAATGAGTTACCCAGCGAGTAAGGTGAATTATTATTGCTGCTAAAGTTGTAAACTGAGATCTACTAATTACCACCTGCTTGACCATGTCTAGAAGGACAATCCATCAACCTGTGACCTGAATGACCGCACCGAAACCATCCATCTTTTCCTGCGATACACTTGCCCGAATGGTTCCTACCACACTAAGGGCAAGTGGGGTGAGTCTTGGTGCTTGAAACATTTCCTGGAGACTTAGAGCCTTATGCTTTAACCTTCTGGTCATACCTATTCTTTCAGAATGAAGGGCTAGCTGACGAAGGGGCTAGAGCTGAAAACTTTTCTTCACTCTGCAAGTTATTTTTACCACCATATATCTGCTGATAATAGTCAGAGTTCCCAGTCCGAGCCTTCTTATTCTCGTTGGCCTGTTCCCTAAGCTAATAACCCTCAATCTACACCTAAACGTCCATGTCAACTTCAATATAACTGTGAACATAAGTATAAATTTCAACATAAATATCAAGATGAACGTTAGTGTCAATATCAGCGTGAACGTCAATGTAAATGTGAACGTGAACGCCAACATAAATGTAAACATCAAGATGAACATTAATATTAACGTGAATGTAAACGTAAACATAAACGTCAATGTCTACGTAAATATGAAGATCAACATACCCATGGACATTAACGTCTATGTAAACGTCAATGTAAATATCAACGTAAACCTCAAGATTAATTTTAACCTCAACATAAGCATCAACGTAAACGTCAACATGAACATAAAAGTGAACGTGAATGTAAACATGAACGTGAAATTAAATGTCAATGTATATGTTAACAACAACGTGAACGTCAACATCAATGAGAACGTCAACATAAACGTAAATATGAACACCAATATTAACATGAACGTCAATATCAATGTGAACATCAATGTCAATGTGAACATCAACCTCAACATAAACGTGAACGTCAATGTAAACATAAACTTAAACATCAATGTGAACGTAAACGTCAGCTTGAATGTCAATGTAAACATCAGTGTAAACATCAACGTGAACATGAACATTAAAGTTAACAAAATATCAACGTTAATGTTAATATCAACCTAAATGTGAACGTCAATGTGAATGTGAACACAAACGTGAATGTGAATGTGAACCTCAATGTGAACATTTACGTACAGATAAACGTCAGCGTCCATGTACACGTCAACGTCAACATTAATGTCAAAGTTAATGTAAACCTCAACGTAAAGGTCAACACCAATATCAATGTTAATATAACCGTCAATATGAATGTCAACATGAAAGTTAACATAAATATGAACTTCAACGTGAACATTAACATTAATCTAATCGTCAAATTTAACATTAATGTAAACATGACCAATAAAATTAATGTAAATGTCAACGTAAACTTCAACACGATTGTGAATGTCAACGTAAAAGTAAATGTCAACGTGAACATGAATGTCAACATCAACTTGAACATTAACATAACTATAAACGTGAAAGTCAATGTAAATGTGAATTCAATGTCAAAATCAATGTCAATTTTAATGTCATTGTGAACGTAAATTCCAGCGTGAACGTTAATGTAAACGTCAACGTTAACGTGAATGTAAATGTCAATATGAATGTGAATGTCAACATGAACATAAATATGAATGTTAACTTGAACATTAACGTGAACGTCAACTTGAACTCAATGTAAACGTAAACTTCAATATAAACATCAACATGAACATCAACGTGAATGTCAACATAAACGTAAATGTGAACGTCAACATCAACGTCAATGTGAAGATCAACGTAAACATAAATGTCAATGTTGACGTCCACCTCAAATCAACGTTAACATCCGTGTAAGCATCAATGTGAACTTCTACATGAACGTTAACCTCAATGTTAAAGTAAACGTGAACGTGAAAGTCAATGTCAATGTGAACTTCAATGTGAATATTAACGTCAACATCAATATGAACGTCAATATATATGTTAATATGAACGTTAACATTAATATAAATGGGTACGTCAATGTCAACGTACACGTGACGTCAATGTCAATGTACACATGAATCTTAAAGTGAACATCAATATTAACGTCAACGTGAACATTATTGGGAAGGTAAATTTAAATATGAAGGTTAACATGAACGTGAATGTAAATATAAACATGATCGTCAATGTCCATGTGAATGTCAACGCCAACATAATACTCAGCTTGAACGTTAATGTAAACATAAGAATAAATATGAACGTCAACGTCATCATCAATGTGAACATCAACATAAACGTCTATATGAATGTGAACATGCAGATATACGTCAATGTGAATGTGCCCTTGAACGTCAACGTGAACATCTATGTAGACGCTTTCTTTAACGTCAACGTGAGTATGAACGTCAACATTAATGTTAATGTGAACGTGAATATAAACATCAACGTGGATGTTAAAATAAATGTAAACATCAATTTCAACATCAACGTCCACATACACGTGGACATTAACATCAATTTCAATGTGAATGTCAACGTAAATGTGAACATCATTGTTAATCTAAACATATATATGAACGTGATTGTGAACGTCAATGTGAAGATCAACGTACACATAAACATCAACGTCCACGTACACATCAATGTCCACGTAAATATAAACATAATAGTAAACGTCAATATAAACAACAATATAAGAATCAACATGAACGTCAACATCAATGTGGACGACAACGTCAACGTTCATGCAAAAGTCAATGTCTACATCAACATGAACAATAATGTAAATGTAAATGTGAATGTGAATATGTAAGTCAACGTCAATGTTAACGTGAATGTAAATTTAAAAGTCACTGTCAACGTCAACATGAATGTCAATATAAACGTGAATTTCAAAGTTAATGTGAACATGAATATAAACGTCAACTTAAATATGAACTTAAATATAAAGGTCGACGAATGTCAATATCAACGTCAACATCAACATTAATGTACCAGTCCACGTGAATGTGAACGTCAGCGTAAACATTAATGTGAACATTATTATAAACGTCAACATACACCTAAACGTTCATATCAACGTCCACATAAGTGTCAAATTGAACATAAATGTCAAGGTAAACATTAACGTAAATGTCAACGTAACTTGAATATTATTGTCCACATCAATGTAATCATCAATGTAAATGTGAATATGAATGTCAACGTCAAAGTACACGTGAATGTCAATGTTATCATAAACATCAACATCAACATTAATGTAAACGTCAATGTCAACATCAATGTGAACATTAATGTAAATGTAAACTTTGATTATCAACATGAATGTAAATGTTTGCTTGAATGTCAATTTAAACATCAACGTAAATGTTAACGTCAATGTTAACATGAACGTGAACATTAATATCAATGTCAAAGTGAACATGAACAACAATGTCAATGTAAACGAAAACTTAAAGGTGAAAGTCAACATGAACGTCAATATAAACTTTAACGTAAAAGTGAACATGCACGTAAACATTAACGGGAATGTCTATGTGAATGTCAATGTACACATCTATGTGAATGTCAACGTGAATGTCAATGCTTATGTCAACATAAATGTGAACGACAACATCAACTTCAATGTAAATGCGAACGAGAACGTCAACTTGAACGTCACATTAATATTAATGTGAAGATGAACATAAACTTTAACGTCAATGTCTAAATCAATGTCAACCTAAATAACAGCTTGAACGTTAATTGAAATGTAAACATGAATGTAAACGTCAATGATAACATCAAAGTCAATATGAACGTGAACGTGCACATCAATAAATTCGTCAACATAAACGTCAACATAAACGTGAACATCAACATGAACATGAACATGAACATCAACGTCAACATCCACATAAGTGTTAATATAAATTTAAACGTCAACATCAAACATTAACATAAACGTCAACATAAACCACTATATGAACATGAACGTGAACGTCAATCTCAACATAAATGTAAATTTCAATGTGAATATAAATGTCAACATTAAAGTGAACGTTAGTGTAAATGTGAACGTGAGCATTAACGTAAACATGAATCCAACGTCAATGAGAATGTCAAAGTAAATGTCATCATGAACGTAAATGTCAGTGCATCGGTCAATGTAAACGTCAACATGAATGCAAACGTAAATATCAACATGACTGTGAACGTTAATGTGAACGTAAACTTGAATGTCAATGTGAAAATAAATATCAACATAAATGTCAATGTAAATGTTGGCTTGAACGTCAACATAAACATTAGTGTGATGTCAATTCCAACGTCAACATCAATGTGAACATCAACATGAACGTAAACGTGAACGTCAATGACAACATCAATGTAAACATCAACATGAACATTAATGTGAATATGAACATGAATGTAAACTTGCATATCAATATAAACATCAATGTGAAGATCAACATACACATAAATGTCAACATCAACGTCAACCTCAACATCTGTCACGACCGAAGTCTAGACCCCTTAGGAGACCGGCATCGTTTACCTCTTAGAGGTCGCAGACAAGCCTACTTACGTCATCATTAATTCATCTAGGTTAATTTTAGTAGAAAATTTGAAGTTTTTGTTTTTTATTTCATATGAAATATATTCTACTTAACATCATGGGTGTTCACAAGCAACCATCTTATATTCGTATTATCAAATGAAAGAAATAGTTTAATAACGCATTAAACGTAAATTTGCCAAAACGGCGCCAATATAATATCTGAAATAATATTAGAAGAAAATGCTAGTGGAACATACCCAACTAGATAAAACCTAAATCTAAGATATATTTTAACAAAAGATATCCTCAAAAGCATGAGGGCCTACAAAGTCTTGATGAATGCTCCACGTCCGGATAGCTACAACATCGTATTGTAAACTCTAGCATTCACCTGTGCCTGCACCTAAAAGTATTGAGTTGTATAAGATTAGTACTAACATGTACTGAGTATGGGGTATATGAAAGCACACACCAAGGGCATTCTTGATTAAGAATATCTCTCCCCTAAAGATATGAATTATGTAAAGTCAAGTCAGTGGACTTGCCAAATTAGGATTAGGAAAGTCATGCCATGAGAGTAACATGCATCGTCATACTTATCATTTTGCAAACAACACATAACATATTTCATATAGCACACACATATGACATACCAATCGTTCATATTACATGATACCTTGGAATCATAAACTTAACATTCGACATCCCAAAATGAGGGCTCAACATATGGAACCTCAACTAGGGAGCCTTCTTTAGAAAACCCAGAGACTGCTTCATTCATTCATACGTACTTAATTCTAATTCTTTTATATACTAGTTCAACTACCAGTCATACCTAGGATATAGTTTAAGACTCTCATTGGGTTCGTTGTGCAAAGACCAAGAATAACCTAGTGTCATTACTTAAGTCTAGATCACCTCATAATTATCCTATCCTCACACCATTGGTATCGTACATTTCATTATGTGTATTTTTTGAGGATGGCCTCATTCTTTCAATAAGAACTTTAACCTTAACCAGAAAAGATCATGTGAGCATCATGAAATACAGTGTCTTCCTCAAACCGAAAAGAGGTGGAATCACCAGCTAGAGTGACCCGAACATGCTAGTGTAAATAGGGAGTCGAACCGTGTTAGATCCCTATATTGGCAGTATATGTTTAAAGACTAGGAGATATAAGGAGACCCATAACCGACATTCCGCACAGTCTCATCTCATGAGATTTACGTGAACCTCTTCTATTCCCAAAGGAAGCATCACTACTCATAGCTAGCCTCTCGGTGCTTAGTACAAAGTTCCATTATAGTCAACTCATTCATCGTGAATGTTGGCTTATAGCATGAGGACATCATAGCTCATTAGATGATTTCTCATCTCATTATTACTATTAAGTATGCATTAACTTCAATACTTTCATTAGAGTGTTCATCGAGACTACTCTCTTCATTAACTATATACTCTTATAGGAGAGTACGTCTTGGTAACATTTACTTAGGCTCAGTTCAGATTTCTCTCACCTTTCTCTTTAGCCTCTTCAAATATTGTCACCACATTATTTAAATTTAGAACATTAACGCTTCATAATTACTCACCGCTTTTCGTGAATGTTCCTTTTATCATATGCCAATGCACTTGCCTTTTTGTGTGTTTAACACTCTTATTTAACCCTTTTGTGGTCTCATCATTCATCACATAAAATCTTAGGTTTACTCTCTTTATAACGTATACTGGACTTATGAGTCCACACATATAAGCCATGAGGCTTCATTCATAGTTCATTTAAGGGATTCATATTGCTCAAGATTATGTGGTACAAGACTCATGCATCTTGTAAGTATGCCAAGGTCTCAATTTGATTACTATGGGCAGAATTCATTAAGTATTTAATCACGTAAGACTTATGTGTCAATACGGAATTGGGCAAGGGAACCCTATTTCAAATACCTTGTATAACAGCTAGTTAATTTTCTTTATGCTTTTCGTTTTCATAAAGCCATTGCCTAGATAATCCGAGATCAATCCCCCACACCTACACTTTTTTTAAAATGATTTTTGCCTTAAACAATTCGTCCTTGGGGACCCATGATCGAACCTCCATGCCAACATTCTTTTATTTTTCCTTTATTTACTTGCTTCACTCAATTAGATTAATGGCGTGTGGGATCGAACCCCCACGGCCTCACCTTATTTTAATTGTATTTTATCTTTACCTCCTCATTCTCCCAAGAGGGTTGTGATTCGAATCCCACCTACCTCATTTTTTTAAATTATTTCTTTATATCATTTTTCTCCTCTGTCCTTCATCCATCCAATAGGTTTTGGGTTCGAACCCCACACGCCTCACTTCATTTTCTTTCATTTTTCGCCTTTATTTTTCCCTTAAACTTTACCTCATTCCGAATCCCCCTTATTATATATATATTTTTTTATCTTTTATAACCTGTATAGAGTGAGGTCTTGTGTTCAATCCCCACTGACCTCAAGCATTAAAAATATTTTTTAAAACTTGATTTTTTTACAGTATGCTGGCAAAAAAAAACAAATTTCAAGAATGCTGGAAATTTTTTCACCTTATTTACTTTTAAATGTTAGATTTAGGATAAATTTTCGTGTAAAATCTAGTGAATCATTAGATAAGTTTTCATGGTTACTTTTGAGAATTTAATAACCTTTTTGCAGTCCATTTTCTCACCCTCTTTCACGTTAAACATTATGACATTTCGAGTAGTTTTTAGGGAGATCTTTAGGTGCATTTTAAAGATTACTTTCAATAAAGAGCTTTCATTTATGTCAGCAGCCTTGAACTTATATAAACATTAGGTTTTTAACATATTCATACACGTAAAATACAACAATTTAATCAAGCCAAATGTCATACTCTCAGCCGAGACCAAGTCACAGTACACACGTGCACTCACAAGTCAACATATCACACATATTCGGAGACATTTTCTTCATTCCAATATAATTCCGAATACACATTAAAACACGTTATTGCAACCAGCTCTACAATCATCTACCAGAAGTCATACCAACCTAAGATCATAGGGTTCTAATGCCAGGGACATGCAACGGGGAAACAACCCTAGTTTTCGAGTAGATTCATATGAGCCTTAGGGGTCTCTTGGGAAAGGGACCAAGAGGGAAGAAAACCCATACATGATTTCATGTCATTCAACACTTCAACTTGAATCCAAAAAAACCCCAAACCAAATGTCCACTAATAAATCTCAAACCTTACCCGATGAGAATATAATGTTTTGCGTTACTTTTTCCGATTGCCTTGTCGTTTGTAATTTGAGTGTAAGTTCTTCCAGTATGAAGAACTTTTGTTTTGTTATTATTCTGATTTTTGATTTATGTTTTGTTAAGCAGAGAGAACGTGAAAGAGAGTGTTGAAGAGAGGGAGATAAACGTGAGAGTGGATAGATGTGAGAGAGAGTGTTTCCTTAGGGCTAGGACTTTAGGCAAGATATAGTCAAACAAGGTTAAATAATTAATAAACTATAATTAATATTAACAAAATGATTTTCCTTTTTCTTAAATCAGCCACTAATTATAAATTTATTAAATTAATTCACCAAATTAAATAATCAAATTTAATCATTGCTCCGACCTAGGTTCCAACTCCGGTGGAGCAAGATTTTGCTCGAAGGCCAATTTAGGCCCTTTCACCCCAAAGTGACCCTCCACCATATTAATTAAATATTTAGGGTAATTATAATTCTACCCTTAACCTGGAAAAAGACCATTTTACCCCTACACACTCAAAACATAAGATTTCCCCTTTTTAAGTCTGGTAAAGACTCATCCGGGTAAATCTTCATATTCGGGAGCCCTACATGGCTGGACCCAAACTTTCCTAAATCAACAATCTCACAAAGTTAGTTGGTTTGGGTTTTGCAGAGGTTCAGAAGTCTGGTTCTACGCGCATCAATTCATGTGAACCCGATCTAATTGTAGGCATTCTAGACACATCAAGCATTACTTAGCATATCCATTTTTTGGGTTGTTACATTATCCCCCTCTTAGAAACATTCTTCCTCAAATGAAACTTCTTATTATCTAGAACAACGCATGTCATATCATAATATAGGTATTATACATAGTAAGGTAATAACAAAAAGAAATGGAAGAGTTAAGGAAGTTAGACTTAACAATAAAAAATAACCTCATGAGCTGAAGAGATGAGGGTAGCGGGATCTCATATAGGCCTCGGCCTCACACGTAGCACCATCAACAAGATGGTTCCTCCATAATACATTCACTGTGGCAACCTCCTTGTTTCTCTACTGCTTTACCTGCCGATATAAAATCTCAACGAGAACCTCCTCAAAGGACAGGTCTTCTTCAATTCCCAAAACTTCACCAGGCAGAATTAATGATGGATCACCAAGGCACTTCATTCACATAGAGACATGAAAAACTCGATGAACAGAAGATAGCTCCGCAGGCAACGCAAACTCATAGGCAACCTCACCCACAGGATGAAGGATCTCAAATGGCCCAACACACCTCGAACTCAACTTCCCCTTCCTTCCAAACCTCATCACCCCGTTCATAGGTGATATATTCAAAAAGATCTTGTCACTAAAATTAAACTCTACTAGTCGTTTACTGTTGTCTGCATAGGACTTCTGCCGACTGTAAGCAGTAGCCAACCTGTCCCTAATCACCCAAACCTTCTCTAAGGCCTCATAAGAGATCTCTAGACCCAAAATGGATGACTCTCATACCTTGAACCACCCAACTGGAGACCTACACCTTCTACCATACAGTGCCTCAAACAGCGCCATCCCAATGCTGGAGTGATAAATGTTTATACGAGAATTCTATCAAAGGCAGATGGTCGTCCCAACTACCTCTATAGTCAATAACACATGCTCTCAACATGTCCTCCAATGTTTGAATGGTGCGATCTGCCTACCAATAAATTTGAGTATAAAAGACCGTACTAAGCTTTACCTGCGTGCCTAAGTTATTCTGGAAGGATCTCTATAAATGTGAAGGAATCCCCAAAATGATAGACAAAGGAATCCCATGCAATCTCACAATCTCATCAATGTAGAGTCTCGCATAATCCTCAGCTTTGTAATTAGACTTCACATGGATAAAGTGGGCAGACTTAATCATCCTGTACACTATAACCCATATGGAGTCATGTTGCCTCCTAGACTTCGTAAGACCAACCACGAAGTCCATATTAATGGCCTCCCACTTCAATGTCGAAACCTCGATCATCTGAGAAAGACCACGACGCTTAAAATGATATGCCTCAACCTATTGACAATTAGGATACTTCGCCACATATTCAGCAATGTCCTTATTTATGCTTTCCTACAAATAGATATGCTTAAGGTCATGATACATCTTGGTGGAACCTTGATGTATCGAATATTTGGAACCATGGGCCTGTGCAACAATTTTGGTCTGCATATTATCCACATATGGTACACACAACTTGTCCCACAACCTAAGTATGTCGTCACCATCCAAAACAAAAGACTCATTCATCTTTACTAAAATTGAGTCCTTCAACTCCGTCAACACTGGATCAAGATGTTGACCCTTCTCGACATCAACTACCAAAGTTGATTAAGAACTAGGATGAACTGAAACACCCCCACTAGAAGCGTCAACCAACCGCACACCCAGTCTAGCCAGTCTGTGTACATATTTCACCAACTACTTTTTCTCATTCTCAACGTGGTCTGTACTTCACATGCTTACCCTGATCAAAGCATTAGCTACATCATTAGACTTAACTTGATGGTAGTGGACATTTATGTCATAGTCCTTCGACAGCTCAAACCACCTCCGCTGACGTAGATTCAACTCCCTCTATGTGAACACGTATTGGAGACTTTTGTGGTTTATGAACACATTCAATTGCACTCCATACAAGTAGTGCCTCCACAGTTTTAGTGAAAACATCATACCTGTCAACCCTAGGTCATGAGTAGGATAATTCTTTTCATGAACCTTAAGTTGTCTCGAAGCATAAGCTACCACCTTAGAACCCTGCATAAGAACACAACCCAAACTAACCCTAGATGCATCACAAGAAATAGTGTAATTCTTACTAAACTTAGGTAATGTAAGCCCGGGGCTGAAATGAGACTACCCTTAAGCTCTTATAAATTCTTCTCACAAGTCTCCGCCCATTCAAACTTGACTTTCTTCTTTGTCAAAGCATTGAGGTGGGAACCAATAGAAGAAAAACCGGACACAAACCTGCTATAACAACCAGCGAATCCCAAGAAGCTACGAATATTTGTGGGAGTAAGAGGTTTTGTCCAGTTCTTAAAAACATCATTCTTCCTGCGGTCTACCTCCACACCTTTGTCGGACACAACATGACCCAGGAAGGTCACTGATCTAAGCAAAAATTCACACTTGCTGAATTTTTGCAAACAGCTGATGTTGTTTAAGTAGCTGCAAGGTTAGTCTCAAATGTTGTTCATGCTCTTCCTTGGTCTTAGAGTAGATGAGAATGCCATCAATGAATACTATGACGAAAGACTCAAGATATTCACGGAAGACTCTGTTCATGTAATCCCTAAATGCAGCAGGTGAATTAGTGAGACTAAATGACATAACTAGAAACTTGTAATGATCATAACGGGTACGATAGGCTGTTTTTGGAATATCTTCATCCCTAACCCTAAGATGATGGTAAAATGAACGAAGATCAATCTTCGAGAACAAACTAGACACATGGAGTTGGTTGAACAAGTTATCTATTCTTGGAAGTCGATACTTATTTTTGATAGTGACTTTGTTGAGCTATCGATAATCGATACACATTCTAAGGGTTTCATCATTCTTTTTCACAAACGAAAGTAGAGCGCATCAAGAGGATATGCTAGGCTGAATGAATCCCTTATTAGTGAGATGTTTTAACTGCAGTTTCATCTCTTTGAGTTCACCTGGAGCTATTCTGTAAGGATGAATCAAAATTGGTTTAGTATCGGGTTCTAAGTCGACACCAAAGTCAATCTCTTGAGGGGGAGGAACTCCACGCTAATCATCAGGAAACACATCTCGGAACTACTCATTAACTACAGGCACCGAGTCTATTAGAAGAATGTATGATCTAAATCATTAACACTCACAATATGACAAAATATTCCTTTGCACATCATTTTGTTGGCCTTAAGGTTCAAAATCAATGGATTAGGACGACTCAAATTGTACCCCTTCTAGACTAGCTCTATTTCATTCGGGAAATGAAATATCACAACCCTACTATGGCAATCCATACAAGCATAACAACTATGAATCCATTCCATTCCAAGAATAACATCAAAATCGTTCATTTGTAACTAAACAAAGTTTGCACACATAATCTTACCACATATAACTATTGGGGAATCCTTGTATACTCTATCAGTTCTTACATTATCTCCTAAAGGTATACTAACCACTATAGGAACATGCAAATTTTCAGGCAATATCTCAAAATTAAGAGCAAGCAAAGGAGTTACAAAGTAAAGCGTAGACCCTAGATCAAGTAAGGCATAGACAGAAGTTGAGAATACTTGAAGCATACCTGTGACCACATCAGCGGACTTTTCCTGCTCTTTCTTGCCTTTTAGAGCGTAGAACATGTTCCTCTTAAGAGACTTGGCTGCTGCACCTTGTGGATTAGGTCTAGGATGAGCATTACCTCCAGCCTAACCCCTGTTCTGTGGAAAGTCCTTGACCATGTGCCCGTTCTCTTCGGAACAAAAGCAAGAATTATTGCCCTACCTGCACTCTCCACTGTCTGCACGGCCACACTTGGCACAATCCTTTTTTGGACGCTGCACATCACCTTTATACACAGGAACATCAATGTCCACATGAACGTCTACATCCATGTCAATATTAACGTAAATGTCAATGTAAATGTCAATATTAACTACAACATTAACGTAAATGTGAACGTCAATTGAAATAAATGTGAACGTCAACGTCCAAGTCAATGTAAACATAAACATTAGTGTGAACGTCAATGTAAATATTGAAATCAACCTTAACATCAACGTCAAGTCAACGTTGATTTACACGTAAACATCAACATGAGCGTCAACGTGAACGTGAACATCAACGTAAATGTGAATCTCAATAAAAACGTGAATGTGAACTTCAATGTGAACGTCAACGTGAATGTCCATATCAATATCAATGTCAACATAAATGTCAATGTGAACGTCAATGTAAACGTGAATACATAAACATCAAGGTGCATGTCAACATAAACATCAATGTGATCGTCAAAGTGATCGTGAATGTGAACATCAACGTCAACATAAATGTGAACATAAACGTCAATGTGAATGTCAATGCAAAAATTAGCGTGATTGTTAACGTAAACGTCAGCATGAATGTGAACGTGAACATGAATTTCAATATGAAAATTAACGTCAACGTCAACATGGATGTAAACCTAAACGTCAACTTGAACGTCATTGTGAATATCAAATTGAATGTCAACGTTAACGTAAACGTCAGCTTAAATATCAACATAAACATCATCGTGAATGTCAACGTCAAATTTAACATCAACATAAACGTCAACGTCAACATCTATGTCAACTTGAACATCAATGTCGATGTCAACATGAACGTAAAAATAAACTTCAACATGAACGTCAATGTGAATGTCAACGTTAACGTGAATGTGACTGTAAATGTCAACATGAACGTCAATATCAATGTGAATGTGAATGTCAATGTGAATATGAATATCAATTGAATGAAAATGTAAACGTAAACATGAATATCAATATGTACATCAATGTTAATGTGTACGCCAATGTGAACGTTAATGTCAACATCAACGTCAACGTAATCGTCAATGTAAACATCAATGTTAATGTAAACATCAATGTTACTATGCATGTAAATTTTAACGTGAATGTGAATATGAACATCAAAGTGACGGTCGACTCTAACGTTAACGTGAACGTCAAAGTAAATGCCAACTTGAACGTTAATGTAAACATTAGCATAAATGTGAACGTCAATGTGAATGTTAACTTGAATGTCAATGCAAATGTCAATGTGCACGTCAACATAAACGTCAACGTGAACATCAATCTAAACATCACCATCAACGTGAACGTGCACGTGAATGTCAACGTGAAAATCTATATGAACAACTATGTTAACGTCAACTTGAATATGAATGTCAACGTCAACGTCAATATGAACTTCAGTATAAATTTAAAAGTGAATGTCGACGTAAATAAACTTGAAAAGTTAATGTCAACGTGAATATTAATATCAACGTCAACCTAAACGTCAACGTAAACAATAAAACTAACGTCAATGTGAATGTCAACATCAACATAAACATCAACGTAAATGTGAACATCAACGTAAATATCAACGTGAATCTCAACATGAATGTCAACGTCAACGTAAATATGAATGTAATGTGAATATAAACGTCAACGTTTACATGAATGTGAATGTCAATGTGAACGTCAAGCTATATCGATAAGTGGCAACCTAAACAAAAACGTCAACATCAACATTAACATAAATGTCAACGTAAATCTCATTATGAATGTCAATGTAAATGTCAACACCAACTTGAATTCAACTTCTACATCAATGTGAACTTCAATGTAATAATCAACATGAATGTCAATGTCAACAACAACGTAAATGTCAATGTAAACGTCAACGTGAAGGTGAATTACAATGTTATTGTGAACATAAACATCAATGTCAACCTAAACGTCTACTTGGACGTCAACATAAATATTAGCGTTAGAATAAACATCCATGTGAACGTAAACATTAATGTGAACGTCAATATGAACATTAACGTCAACATTAACGTAATCATCAATGTGAACGTAAACAGCAATGTGAACTTCAGTATAAACATTGAGGTGAATGTCAGCATGGACATAAACGTCAGCGTGAATGTCAATGTGAACATCAATATGAACGTTAATGTAAACGTCTTGTGAATGTCAAACTGAATGTTAACATCAACGTGAATGTCAACTTGAACGTAAATGTAAATGGCAATATCAACATCAACATCATCGTAAAAATTATAGTGAACATCAATGTCAATATTGAAATCAACGTGAACGTGAATGTTTATATCAATGTAAGCATAAACATTAGTGTGAATGTCAATGTAAACGTCAAACGCAACGTCGATGTATACATAAAAATCAACATGATAGTCAATGTGAAGGTGAACATTAACATAAACATGATTGTCAATGTAAACATGAATGTGAACAACAATGTGAACGTCAATGTGACAATCAATATAATTATCAACATCAACATAAATGTAAATATGAACGTGAACATCAATGTAAAAGTGAATTCAACATAAATGTCAAGGTGAACATCAATGTCAATGTGATCGTCAATGTTATCGTGAATGTGAACGTTAACGTCAACATGAATGTAAAAATAAAAGTCAATGTGAATCTCTATGCAAACATTAGCGTGACTATTAATGTAAACTTCATCATAAATGTGAACATGAACTTGAACGTCAATATGAACATCAATGTGAACGTTAATGTGGATGTCAACGTGAACGTCAACTTGAACGTCAATGTGAATGTGAACTTTAACGTCAATGTCAACGTAGACATCAACTTGAAAATCAAGATAAACATCAACGTAAAAATTAATATAAAAGTTAACATCAACATAAACATCAACGTCAACGTCTATGTCAACTTGAAAGTCAACGTAAATGTCAACATAAATGTAACATAAACATCAACATAAACGTCAATTTGAATGTAAATGTCAATGTTAATATGAACATCAACGTACACGTAAACATCAATGTAAACGTCCACATCAACGTCAACGTCCACTTCAACATCAACATCAACATCAACGTAAATGTCAACATAAATGTGAACATCAACGTCAATGTTAACGCAAACATGAACATCAACGTTAATATGAACATTAACTTGAACGTCAACGTAAACATTAATGTCAATGTCAATGCGAACATCAATATCAACGTGATCGTTAACGCAAATGTTAATGTGAACATAAATGTGAATGAAAACATTAACGTAAACATGAACGTCAATATTTACATCAACGTTAACATGAACGTCATTGTAAATGGCAACGTGAATGAATGTCAATGTCAAAATCAATGTGAATGTCAATATCAACATCAAGATTAGTGTGAACGTAAACTTTAACGTGAACGTGAATATAAACATTAACGTGACTGTGAATGTGAACATCAATGTGAAGGTTGACACAATGGTCAACATCAATATAAACATGAACGTCAATGTAAATGTGAACATAAACATTGCTATAAATGTGCACGTAAATATGTACGTCAACGTCAATGTTAAGGTGAATTTTAATGTCAACGTGTACCTCAACATCAATGTGAATGTGAAGGTGAATGTTAACTTCAATGTGAACATCAACATGAACATTAATGCGAACGTGAACTTTGAAGTCAATGTCAACCTAAATGTAACATTATAGAAAATTACATGTCCAATGGAGAGCACAGTAGGTTTTTAGGAATGCGTATTGGGGGTACGTAGGTATCCCAATGCACAATAGTGAGAAATACTGGGCATAGTATTGAATATTAGCTGAGGGGTATTAGCTAATTTATATATAATACCCAAATAAGCAAAATATTGGGCATATTAGAAAATATTGGCTTAAAGAGTGTTATCCAATTTTCTAACATTAATAAGCTTGTCTGAGAGATGAAATTCAAGAAACACCCTAAACTAAAATAATAGTATTCACATAATATATATGAGACATCCATGTGTCAAGCCTAGACAACGTAGAACATGACCACTTAAAATTGTCATGTAGATTAGGCAGTACCCAAGGACATAGTGAGGATCCTTGGTACTATAAGTAAACATTCAAAATAAACCATCAATATAGTTAGTTAGGAAAGTACAACTAACACATGTGCAAGCACATGTGCAAGACATGTGAATATCAGCCAAGGAGGGGACCACCCTAACTGAATTTGGTTAGGGTAGTTAGGGGGCAGATGTGCACATGGGTTCACCCATGTAGGGCATACCTCTTTAACTAATTTTAGACTCTAAATAACTTCCCTAACTATATAACTAACCTAGTACCAAACAAAATAAACTAATTAGTTCACACGACTAACTAAGACTTAACCGAGTGACACTAATCTAGTAACTAGTTAAAGAGACAACCTAGTACCTTACCTAGGATGGTCCAAAGTGGTTAGTTATGGTCGTAACGATTTAAGGGTACAGTATTTATTACCCTACTTCACCTAATTAATTTAATTAACAACTTAATTAATTAAATTGGAGGGGTCAAACCGAAATTCTTACATTAATCTAGTAACTAATTAAAGAGACAACCTCGTACCTAACCTAGGATAATACAAAGAGTTAGTTATGGTACTAGATACTTGAGTGTACTTTAGTAATTACCCTAGGTAACCTAATTAAACAAATAATCAATTTAATTAATTAATATAAATGGTTAAAACGAAATCCTTACACTAACCTAGTAACTAAATCAAAAAACATTCTAGTACTTAACCTAGGATGGTCCAAAAGGGTTAATTATGGTTCCACTGACTAAGGGGTAGCTTATTTCTAACCCTAGGTCCCTTAATAAATTAAATTATAAATTGATTGAATTAATTTAAATTTTCAAAACGAAATCCTTAGGAAAAATATAAGATTTGACTAAGTGCTATGTTTTCCTATATCTAGTTAATCTAGGATAGGCTTTTTAGTGATTAATTTATTTATTTATTTATTTCAGTTATTTAAAACTATGTTAAATGAGTCAATATCATTTCCTAAGACCTAAAAACTCACGATCATTCACTTAGAAACTTGACTCAAAGGCAGTAAGGAAAGCGGGAGAAAAACAGAAAATCTCATAGGCAATTTCAAGTTTTTCTTCAAGGTTTCATGCAAGATTGTATTTGTAGATTAAGTTACACATAAGGTATGGTTTTTATCTCATGGAATACTTTCTCAAAGTCACTTGTTAAACGTTCGAATTCATGAACTTCGATACTAGGGTTGTTCCCCAATGATATTATTGAATGTCCATATCCCTAGTTATCCTTGTTTTCGAGTTTTTAAGTATATAGATGTAATCTTTAAAATATTGTTGGTATGTGGTGCTAACTTATTTTATAATTTCTTGAATCTTTAATTATTAATGAGGTCTATAGATTGAACTCGAATGAATTGATTGTTAGTTACACAAATTAAGGAATGATACGATGCTTACTTGTCTTACGAGAATATGAAGTTACTATGAATCGGCTATGGAGATTAGTTATTATTTAAATGTTAGTTTTTCGACTGGTTCATGATTTGGAATCACTATATTACATTCATGAATGTAATTCATGTGGTTAGTGATAACGTAATGGAAGTTATTTAATAGAAAGTTTGGTTTATGCCAACAAATTGGCTAGTAAATTATATGTGTGTGATCTATGTCTAATCACATTGCTTCAAAATCATGTAAAGTCATACCAATCATTGCATCAATGAACTCAAAACATAGGGTATGTCCCTCAATGGGACAAGTACCAACATACCCTATCTACACGAACTTGTGAACGCAATAGCATTGAATTTATAGTTAGCACATTCATAAAGAATCAAAGCTATTTAATGAATCTACAACGACAAAAGAAATTCATAGCTTTGCAAAACCAAGCATTGAATTGTGTTTTACAAGTTAATTTAATATTAATAGTTCAAGTTCTTAATGAAGGTTTAGCTTATGCCAAATAATTGACCTACAAAATTATTTCCAAAATATGTAATAGAATTGGCTAATGGCTAATTTAAATCAAACTAAGCATGACCAATGTAACTTTAATACATAACCATGGGTATGCCAATGCTTTGGGACAAGTCCCAACATACCCCTTTCAAATGACCTATGAATATAATAAAATGCATTGAACAAATTTCATAATGTTGATAAAGAATGGTATAAAGCTACCAAAAGACATGAAACGAGTTATGGTGAGTAATAACATAATTAAAATTCTTTAAATCATGAATGTGAACAGAATGGGGTGTTAAAGCAAGTCTCACTTACACCTAAGACAACTATGTTAAAGATACTCACGTATGATAGTGTTAATAATCATGAGACAAGTCTCATGAACACCAAAGATGTTATGTAAGGATGAATTCACATTTCATCAATGTAAAGAAAGGGATGAACAATTATCAATAGAGTAAGTAAACCTAAATCTAGAAGTAAGCTTCCATAATGTTTGAGTCAACTCTTAAACATAAGAAGATAAAAGAAAGTGAGTAAAGCAGCAATAGACTAGCAATGACCTTCTGCCGGTACATGTATGTCTCATGAGATGAGGCTACTATTGAGGTGTATAAGTAGTCTCCATATGTCTCCTAGTATTTGAACTATGTCTATCTAACATGGGAACTAGCTTGTGGATTCCACCTAAGAGAGCTAAGTTTGTTTTGGTCTCACCTTGGCCAGTGAGATCACCTTTTTGTGGTGTGGGAAAACACCAGATTTCATGTTTAGCTAACATGATATATGTCGGTTAATGCTCAAAAGAATGTTCTTAGTTCACATTAGATGTGTGCCACCCCTATTTAAATGTGGGGTAAACACTTGAGATGGTTTCACTTTCGCCGGTGAATCACCCTTTTCGGTGTGGGGCAGACACTGTATTTCATGTTTACTCGCATTGATGTATGATACGCTTTGATCGATGAATCACCTTTTTCGGTGTGGGGAAGACACTGGATTTCATATAGTTCAAATGATGTTGATGCTACAGACTTCTTTAAGGAAATAACAAGAAAGGAGAGATGTAAGTTCAAGGCGAATAATAAAGTAAGAGCTATGAATACCAATGTTAAAAGAATGAAGTTTGCAATAACTAAAAGGCATAGAGAAGAATGAATCCTCATTTTATGAAAATGATCAACCCAAATAAGATTGGCTTATAATGACATTATATAATTGGCAAAACATCATAGCCAAAAAAGATTCGATTATAATGATTTCTTAAATTATGTAAAGAGAAGCCTAGAAGGTTTAACCAATAAAGATTGGCTTAATAAGATTTCATGCCCAAATTGTAGTTAAATTATTTCGTAATCTCTTGAATTACTTACTTGATTCATTGTAGGTATGGTACTATAATGAATCATTGCACTGGTAAGTAAAACATAGCACTAAAGGAGATTTTTAACTAGACAACAAGAAGAAGAAAAGGAATGAAAAAAAGACTAAGTATTGGGAAAGGGGCTCTCAAGTTTGGCATAATAAAAATCCAAAAATTTTTCTTGAGTTATTCTACAATTATGTTGATGATTCTAAGGTCTTGTATTCAAATAAAAAATGAGTTTTTTTGCTTTTAATGCTTTCAAATACGTCATATTCATACCACAATTCACAAATAACGAAATAGGAAAGTCTTGTGATGTCACTTTCAAAAAATCACATATTGTTATAGGATGATCTTTCCTTGATCATACATAGACTTAGGTGTATATGTTCATACAACAATACTTAGTACAAGTGTGTACTAACTCTATACTATTATTATCTTTATAGGTGCAGGTCGGAGGGAAGGTTGAAGACTTGTCGAAGCTATTTGGATTGCCAATCTCCAGACTTTTGTAGGTCCTCTTGATGTTCGAGGATGCTACACTTATTTATCAAATCTAGCACTTTAGACATAGATAGTGGATGCTGTCCCTAGCTTTTCTTTTCAGATGTTTTATTCAAAGCTTTGTATTAAGGCAGTTTTGGCAAACTATTATGATATGTTAATCTTTTTATTTTAATTGATTCTGCAATTTTAGATAATTGTCTTTTGTTTGAGCTTATAGTAGATAAATCTATGTAAATTTTATATGAAGTCTATGTATACTTGATTATGTTTTAAAAGGTTAATATTTTCCGCAAATTTAACTATATGAATATGATGAAAGCTAAAGAGAGGCTTGTTTCTTACCTCTTGGAGGTTAATGACGCCGGTTGGATTCGATTCCAGAATTCGGGTGTTACAGTAAACGTCAGCTTGAACGTCAATGTCAAGATCAACGTGAACGTAAACCTCATCATCAACATCAACGTGAATGTCAACCGGAATGTGGATATTTACGTGAACATCAAATTGAACTTTAATGTTAATGTCAACATCAATGTCAACATCAACATAAACATTAGTGTGAACGTCAATATCAATGTTAAAATCATAGTGAACATCAACGTCAATGTCAACATAATGATTAGTGTCAACGTGAATGTCAATGTTTACATCAATGTGAACATCAACATCAATGTCAACTTGGACATACACGTAAACATCTATATGAGCGTCAATGTGAAATTCAACATCAATGTATACATGAACGTCAATTTCAACGTGAAGGTCAACGTCAACATAAAAATTAACGTAAACCTACACGTGAACGTGAAAGTCAAATTCAACGTGAATGTGAACATTAACCTAACGTTCAACTTGAAGTTAAACGTCAATATAAACATAAATGTCAATAAAATGTCAATGACAATGTGAACATCAATATAAATGTGAATTAAAAGTCAACATAATGGTGAACATCAACGTCAATGTGAACATCACTGTGATTGTCAATGTAATCGTCAACGTCAACATCAACATCAACATCAATGTGAACCTGAACGTAAACATCAGCATGAACATCAACGTAAACATCATCGTAAACGTCAATGTAAACCTCAACGTGAGCGTTGATCTAAATGTCTCGTGAATGTCAAATTGAATATGAATACCAATGTGAAGGTTAACTTGAACGAGAACATGAACGTAAACTTGAACAGGACCGTTAATATGAACGTCAATGTTACATGAACGTGAACCTCAGCATCAATGTAAATATGAATGTCAACATCAATGTAAATGTGAACATCAACGTACTCATAAACGTCAACGTTAATGTGAACGTGAATGTCAACATCAACATCAACATCAACAAAAAAGTCAACATGAATGTCAACTTAAACTTCAACGTGAACATTAACTTTAATGTGAACGTGAAAGTCAACACAAATATGAATGTCAACGTTAACGTAATCATCAATGTTAACATCAACGTCAATGTGAACTTTAATATAAATGTTAAGGTGAATATCAACGTGAACATCAGCTTGAACGTCAATGTGAACATTAACATGAATGTGAACATCAAGATCAACGTGAACATCAACATCAATGTGAACATCAACTTGAACATCAACGTGAAAGTCAACATCAATGTCAGTGTAAGCATTAACTTGCACGTCAACATATACATTAGCGTGAACGTCAATATGAATGTCAACATCAATGTGAATGTCAATGTCAACGTCAACATCAATGTGAACATCAATATCAATATAAACATCAACGTAAACATTAATTTTAACTTTAATGTTAATGTAAACGTGAATGTCAATGTCAATGTGAATGTAAATGTCAACGTGAACATGAACATCAATGCGAAAGTCAACATAGACATAAACGTCAACATCAACATGTACGTCAAAGTCCACGTAAAAGTACACATCAACATCCAACATCAATGTAAAAATCAACTTGAATATCAACATCAATGTGAACGTCAATGTCAATATAAATGTCAATGCGAACGTCAACGTCTATATTAGAGTGAACGTTAATGTAAATGGGATGTGAACATCAATGTGTACTTCAATATCAATGTTAACGTGAATGTCATTGTCAAAGTCAATATCAACGTCAACGTCAATGTCAATGTGAACATAAACATCAATGCGTGAACGTAAACCTTAACATCAATGTGAACGTAAACGTTAACGCATGAAAATGAACATCAGTGTCAATCTAAACGTCAACGTCAATGTAAACATCAGCTACAATTTCAACATCAACATAAACCTGAACTTTAATATGAACTTCAATATGCTCATCAACATCAACATCAACGTACACGTCAACGTGAATGTGAACGTCAATGTCACCATTCACATGAACGTCAACATACACCTAATTGTCCAAAAAAAGTTCCACAAAACAATTAACATAAACATCAACGTAAATATGAACGTAAACTTGAACGTGAATGTGACAGTCAATATCTATGTGAATATTAAAGTAAATGTGCATGGGAACGTCAATGTAAACGTAAACATCAAGATCAATATTAACATTTATGTGAACGTAAATGTGAACGTCAATGTCAACATCAATGTGAAGATCAACATACACATGAACGTCAACGTCCATGTATACGTCAACGTCCACATTAACGTTAACGTAAACGTCATCGTCAAACTCAACATGAACTTCAACATCAACGTGAATGTCAACATCAACGTGAGCATCAATGTGTACGTCAACATAAATGTAACTAGGACAAACAATGATCCATCCTACACAACCGTCGATGGGATCAGAAACTCCCAAAAATTGCATCCCAGAATAATTGGCTACGTCTTGATCGACGGATGGATCGACGCTCTGTAGGTCAGACGTCGGTCCTATTCCGAGACGGTTGATCAAGGCACCCATTCACCCACTCTATGACAAGAGCTACGGATGAACAACACGGTCAGTAGACTGTAGGATGAAAATTTGTACACAATTAAGGGAAATATAGTTGGGTCAACTTCAAATGGTCATAACTCTTAGAACAAAATTAATTAGGTGTCGCATGACCTACCCACTGATAGATATTGAATTAGATTCCCATATCCACCGAGCTTTATAAAATTGGACCTTCGAGTAAAATATTATTCCCATTTGAGTAAAGGCATGTAGAACAGGCCCTTCTGCTGACCAAACAACGGGGCGTCGGTCATATGAGGGACTGTCAGTCCTGATCATCGGTATGTCCGAGAGCAACTTTCCCTGGGGTATTTTGGACCTTTCCCACTTCGTTTAAACCTTAAGTTAAGTTTTTTTTTCCTTAAATTATCATATTTTTATCTTTTTAAGCCTAGAAACATTATCAAAACATATCTAAGTCAAATCATTAAATCATAACTTAGAAAAATAGAACCAAGAAAGGAGAAAAGGCTGAACAACCCTTGTTCAAGAATGTAGCAAGCTCCAGAAGTTCCAGCCCTAAAACTTATTATTTTCCCGTGGATTTCATCACCAGGTATTTGGTATTTAACTATTGGGTTACTTTCACCCATTGGGTTCATAGTTTTCAGTCAGAATCATGATACCCATATCATGATTAGATCTAGGATTTCTAGAGCTTCAACAGAACATTATTAATCTATTAGTTTTATGTTCCGAATAAGATTATCTTGTTATTATTGAGTTTATTGCATTAATTTCAGAACCCTAGCTTCGGATAACATTAGATCTCGAATCACACATGGTAGGCCAGATATTTCAAAGACTTCAAATATACATGCCTCAGTCATAAATGCATAATTAACAGATTAATTGTTGCTTTCTCAGTTTGCAGGTTCAGCTTCGAGCCATCCATTATTTACAGAAACTCAGTCATAATAAGTTAATTACATAATTTATGGGAGTAGCATAATATCGAGTTTGACTAGGCCTTAGTGTGCCCAATTAGTCCCAGAACTACTAGCCATGTATGTTGTAAGTTCCCTCAATTGGCAATTAGTTTAGTGATCACGCCAGCATTCCTTTATACCTTTTTCATGATATGTTGGGTCCTCTCGACGGGGCATATACATCGGACTCCATTTTTAGATCATGAGGTTTTCTTATCAGTTATTACTAGCTCCCATAGATCAGTCAGACTCTCTGTATTGACCATTTATCAGTATATTCAGTATTAAGTTTTAGCATGTTATAAATTGGCCATTGCATCCAGTTACCTTAGAATTCACTTTTTCATGTTAGATCATTATACTTGCTTTTATTCTCGTTCAGTTATGTTTTATTTCACCTTAATTCTATCATACATGCTTAGTACCTTGTAAGTACTGAAGCATACGTGCGCTACATCTTCTCGAGATGCAGGTTCAGGTTCTCAGCATCTTGATCACGCATAGATCGATATTCGATCTCCATTTCAGCATATTCAATGGTGAGTCCTCAATTTACGAGGACAATATTCATGAGTTTCTTTTTAATTATTGGTCATTTAGTTAAAATTTTTGCTATATTTTGCTGGGGGCTTGTCCCAATTTTACTAGTCCAGTTTAGAGGATCATTTCAGACATATTTAGATTCAACTTAGTATTGATTTAATATTTCCTTTGTATTAAACTCATTGTTTACAAATATCTTAATTATAGAATATAGGTCTTACCCATTTATTTCAAATTTAATTATGACTTAGCTTCCGCATTAGTTTATTATCCTTAGTATGCTCATGATCATGCCAAACGGGTTAGCTTGTGATCACTTGTGGTCCAAGGTTCCATATTCTCGTCTTGGGGGTAGCTCGGGGAATGACAAAACTTGCTATCAGAGCACTAGGTTTAAGTGTCCTAGGATATCCTAAAAAGCTCACTAAGTAGAGTCATTTTCATGGGTGTGAAGTGCAGCATATCTAATGAGAGGGAGGATATGAAGTGTTTTTAGGGAAAACTTTAGTTTCATGGTGTTCTTATCGTGCGTAAGGTATGATCTTATTCCATTCTAACTTGACGTTTTACGTTTCAGATCATGTCTCCTCATAGAGCTAATGGTAGGAATGTGAACGCAAGGAATGCAAATGTAGATCCTCCAGTTCCAGATCAGGAAGTCTCAAATGCTGAGTTCAGGAATGACATACAGATGTTGGTTCAGAGTATGACTAAACCAAAACAATCGGGTTCATGCTCACGCGAATGCAAATGGTGGATAAGTAGCAGCAAGGGTCCGTAACTTTATTAGGATGAATCCTCTTGATTTTTTAAGATCACAAGCTATTAAGGATCCTCAGAATTTCTAGGATGAGATCAAGATTATATTTGATGTAATGTCATTGGGAATGATCGGGTTGAGTTAGCATCATACCAGTTGAAGGATGTTGCTCATATTTGGTACACTAAGTAGAAGGAGAATAGGGGTGAAGATGCAGCTCCTATCTCTTGGGATTGCTTTAGTGAGACTTTTCTCGACAGCTTTTCCCTAATAGAGTTGAGAGAGGCAAAGTCTCATGATTTCATTGACTTAAGGCACGGTAACATGTAAGTCCATGAGTATGGACTCAAGTTTAACCAACTTCACATGTATGCTTCTCACATGGTTGTTGACTACAGAGGTCACATGAATAAGTTTTGGTATGGAGTGTCATATTTGGTGAAAACTGAGTAAAGAAATGTGATGCTAATTGGAGATTTGAACATCTTTAGGCTTATAACTCATTCTCAGCTAGTTTAGGGTGATAAGCTCAGGGAAGAGGCTAACGAAAATAAGAAGGATAAGACTGGGAACTATGACTATCCTCAGTAGAAAGCGGGTGGTGTAAATCACTCACAGTGTCAGCAAAAGTTTTCGGCTCTAGTCCCTTCATCAGCTAGTGTCCCATCCTCCAAGAACAGGTATGTCTAGAAGGGTAGAGCAGCAGGATCGAAATCTCAGGGATGTGTTTCCGGCACCAAGACTTACCTCACTTTCCCTAAGTGTGGTAAGAACAATCCGGGCGAGTGTCTTGCAGGAAAAGAGGTATGTTTTGGGTGTGGTCAGTCTGTTCAGAGGTTAAGGGATTGTCCTTCTAGTTATAGTGAAAGAAGTGGTGGTTTTAGAGGTCTTCAACTTCCGCAACACCAGCAAGTCACCCAACTCAGCAGGGTTACTCATTTGGTACAGGTGGTGGTTAGCACCAGAACAGGTTGTACGCTCTTCGGGCTTGCTAGGATCATGAAGGTTCTCTTGATGTAATCATTGGTACGTTACCTATGTTTGACCTTGATGTTTATGCATTATCAGATCAAGGGGCTACTCTTTCTATTGTAACTCCTTACATAACAGTCCAATTCAATGTTAGTCCAGACACTCTCTTAGAACCTTTCTCTGTCTCTACTCCACTTAGTGACCGAGTTATAGCTAGACGGGTATAAAAAAATTGCCTTATCATAGTCTCTCAGAAAGTCACCTCAGCAGATATAGTGGAGTTAGAAATGGTAGAATTTGATGTCATTCTAGGCATGAATTGTTTACACTAATGTTATGCCTTAGTCGATTGTAGAACTAGGATTGTTGGTATTCAGTTTCAAGATTAATCAATCTTAGAATAGAAGGGTAGTAGCTTAGTGCCTGTGGGTCGATTTATTTCTTACCTTAAGGACAGAAAGATGATGTCTAAGGGTTATCTCTATCGTCTTGTTTAGGTTAAGGATTCTAGTCTTGAAACCTCTACTCTTGAGTCTATTCCAGTAGTTTGTGAGTTTCCATAAGTTTTTCCAAAACATCTTCCCGGAGTCCCTCCCAAAAGGGAAATTGACTTTGGAATTGATCTCCTACAAGACACCTAGACTATTTCTATTCTCCTTACAGAATTGCTCCAAAAGAGCTTAAGGAATTGAAAGTACTTGAAACACCTTTAATATAAGGGCTTCATCAGACCTAGTATTTCACCATGGCATGCACCAATGTTGTTCTTAAGGAAGAAAATTGGTTCCCTAAGAATGTGCATTGACTAAAGAGAGTTCAACAAGGTCACAATCAAGAATAAGTATCCCATCCCCAGGATAGATGACATGTTTGACCAACTTCAAATTGCTAGTTACTTCTCAAAGATAGACCTTAGATCGGGTTATCATCAGCTTAGAATCAGAGATAGTTACATTCCGAAAACAACCCTTAGAACTTTGTATGGTCATTTCGAATTTGTAGTTATGTCATTTTGACTAACCAATGGTCCTGCAACTTTCATGGATTTGATGAACGGAGTGTTTAAACCGTACTTGGAATTGTTTGTTATCATCTTCATTGATGATATCCTCATTTACTCTAGGAATAAGGAAGAACATCTGAGTCATTTGAGAATTATTTTACAGACTCTCAAGGATTGCAAGTTATTCCCTAATTTTAGGAAATGTGACTTCTAGTTGCAATCCATTGCTTTCCTTGGTCACATTGTATCTAACGAAGGGATCCTAGTGGATTCACAGAAGATAGAAGAAGTGAAACAATGTCCCAGACCTACCTCTGCTATAGATATCACATGTTTCTTAGGTCTAGCGGGTTATCACATAAGGTTCGTGGAAGGATTTTCATCAATAGCCTCGCCATGGACTAGGTTGAATCAGAAGATGGTCAAGTTCCAATGGTTAGATGATTGTGAGAAAAGGTATGTAGAATTGACTCTACCAAGGGGTTCATATGTTTAAGTAATCTATTGTGATACATCCAGAGTTGGCCTAGGTTTTGTGTTGATGCAGCGAGTTAAGGTTATAGCTTATCCCTCTAGACAAATTAAGGATCATGAGAAGAACTATCCAACTAATGAACTCGAGCTTGCAGCAGTGGTATTTGCACTCAAGATCTGGAGACACTACTTGTATGGTATTCACATAGATGTGTTCACTGACCATAAGAGACTTCAGTATGTGTTCACCACGAATGAGTTGAATCTTCGCCAAAGGAGATGGATTGAATTCATTAAGGATTATGATATGAGTGTGCCTTACCATCCTTGTAAGGCGAATGTAGTAGCAGATGCTCTTAGTATATTAGCTATGGGTAATGTAGCCCATGTTGAGGAACAAAGGAAGGAACTAGTGAAGGATGTTCACTGCTTGCTCGCTTGGTAGTTCGTCTTATGAGCATATCACACAACGGTGTAACAGTTGATAATGAAGCAGAATCGTCTTTGGTAAGACAGTGATCCAATCTTACTTGAACTTAAGGGTGCAGTCCATAAACAGAGAGTCGAGGTTTTCTCCTAAGGGGGACATGGTGTACTTCGCTACAAGGATAGATTGTGTGTTCCTGATGTGGGCGAGTTGAGACAGCATATTCTTGCAGAAGCCCATAAATCTAGGTTTTCTATTCATCCAGGTTCCACTAAGATGTATCTGGATCTGCGAGAAGTCTATTGGTGGAATGGGATGAAGAGGGCTATAGCAGATTTTGTGAGTAAGTGCCCCTATTGCCAGCAAGTCAAGGTAGAACATCAAAAACCACAAGGTATGGTGCAAGATATCGATATCCCTACTATGAAGTGGGATGTGATCAATATGGAATTCATCATAGGATTTCCTCGTACTCGCAAACGGTATGACTCCATTTTAATGATAGTTGAAAGGATGACTAAATCTTCTCATTTTTTTGGCGATCAAGACTACTGATTCGGCAGAGGACTATGCCAAGCTTTACATTAATGAACATGTGTTTAGCATGGGGTTCCTTTCTCTATCATCTCAGATTGAGGTCATTAGTTTACCTCTCGTTTCTTGAAGTCGTATTAGAAAGGTCTTGTCACTAAAGTTAACCTTAGTACAACATTTTATCCACGGACGGATGGGCAGGAAGAGTGTACCATTAAGACCTTAGAGGGTTTGTTGGGAGCTTGTGTGATCGATTTTGAAGGAAGTTGGGATGATCACCTTCCTATTATTGAGTTTTCCTACAATAATAACTATCATTCCAGCATTCATATGGCCCCATATGAGGCTTTATATGGGCATATATGTTGATCTGTTGTTGGTTTGTTTAAAATAGGCGAAACAAATTTGATAGGTCCTGATAAAGTCCTTTATGCTATGGATAAAGTGCAACTCATTAGAGATAGACTTAAGACAGCCCAAAGTCGTCAGAAATCTTATGCAGATGTAAGGAGAAGGGAACTAGAGTTCCAAGTTGACGATTGGGTTTTTCTGAAAGTCTCACCTATGAAAGGGATGATGAGATTTGGAAATAAAGGGAACCTCAGACCTATATATGTAGGCCCTTACAAAATCTGGAAAAGGGTTGGCAAGGTGGCATATAAGTTAGAGTTGCCAACAGATTTAGTAGCAGTGCATCCGGTCTTCCACATCTCATTACTGAAGAAGTTTGTGGGTCACCCAGCCTCTATACTGTCATTAGAGAGTGTGGCGGTGAAAGATAGTCTTCCTTATGAGGATTTACCAATTGAAATTCTTGATCGTCGGGTAGGAAGGTTTACAAACAAAAAATTCGCTTCAGTCAAGGTTTTGTGGAGGAGTCAGTCCGTAGAGGGAGCTACTTGGGAGCAGAAGCAGCCATGAAAGCCAAGTATCATCACCCCTTTCGTTCCGATTCCACTACAGCTTGTGGTAATAGTTCCTCTTCAGTTTACCTGTCATTCATGAGTGAATTCAGTCTGATAATCATGTTCCCTCAGTTTGTCCTTGCATTTTCAACGTATTTGCATGTACTTGGAAGTGAAAATCAGTCAAAAAATCTGTTGTCAGTATTTAGTAGTGGGATTTGAATCTCTCATCTTCTATTTCACCTACTTTAGTCTACATACGAGGAAGAATGTTCCTAAGGGGGAGATAATGTAACACCCCGTAGCCAAAATAGACCAAAAATCAGTTTTTCAGAAAAATCTACAGGTGCAACTAAAGATGGAAACGATAGTCCATAGGTAGACAATGGTCAGTCCTGCGAAATCGTCGATGGGATAAAAAACTCCCAAAAAGTTTAACCTAGAAAATTGGCTAAGTCTTGATCGACGTTCCACAGGTCAGAGGATGGTCTGTAGTCCATTACCGTCGATTGAGACCCCCGTTCACCCTGTCTCTCACGAGAGCTATGGATTACCAACACGGTCCTTAGGTGGACCTACGGTTCATAAGTCTAACCGTAGGTGGAAAATTTGCAGAAAATTAAGGGGAAATGTAATTAGGTCAACATCAAATGGTCATAACTCTTAGCACAAATTGAATTAGGTGTCCCATGACCTACCTAAAGATAGATAACTGAATTATATTTCCATAGACACCGACCTTGCTAATATCGGACCTCCAAGTAAATGTTTATGACCATTTTAATAAATGCCTATCTAATAGTTCTAGTCGACGCACCCAACAACGGGGCGTAGGTCAGACGACAGACCGTCAGTCCTGGGCGTCGTTTGGTCCAACAATAAATTTCCTAGGGGTCTTTAGACTTTTCGCACTTTGTTTAAACCTTAAGTTACGTCGTTTTGACCCTAAATAATTAGATTTTAGTTGGTTTAAGCCGAGAAATATAATTAAAACGTATCTAAATCAAATTATTATATCAAAACTTTGAAAAATAAAAGCAAGAAAGGAGAAAGAACTCAAGAATCCTAGTTCAAGAACATAGAAAACTCCAGCAGTTCCAGCCCCGAAACTTAAGTATTTTTCAATGGATTTCATCACCATATATGTGGGATTTCACTAGTGTGTTACTTTGACCCATTGAGTCACTATTTTTCAGTCAGATTCTTAATTCCCATATCATGATTAGGTCTGGGGTTTCTAGAACTCTAACAGAACTTTATGAATTTATTATTTTTATGTTTCAAATTATATTATCATGTTCTTATTCAGTTTGTTGCATGAATTTAATAACCCTAGCTTTGTATTCTTTAGTTCGTGAATCACACGTGCTAGGCCAGATATTTCAGATAGTTCAGATATACATTCCTCAGTCATAAATGCATAATTACAAGATTAATTGTTTCATTATCCGTTTGTATTTTCAATTATGAGTTATCCAGTATTTACAGAAACTCTATCATAATCAGTTAATTACATAATTCATGGGAGTAGCATAATATCCAGTTGGACTAGGGTTCAGCGTACCCAATTAGTCCAAAAACTACTAGACAAGTATGTTGTAAGTCCACTCTATGGGCAATCAATTCACTGATCACGCCAGCATGCCTTTATACCTATTGAAGGGTATATTTTGTCCTTTTGATCGGGCGTATACATCGGAATCCACATTTAGCTAATGTAGTCTTTTTATCGGTTATTAGTAGCTCTAACAGGTCAGTCATACTCTCTACATTGACTATACATCAGTATATTCAGTAATAGGTTTTACCATGTTATAAATTGCTCATTGCATCCAGATAGCTCAGAAATCAGTTTATCATGTAAGATTATTATGCTTCCTTTTATGCTCGTTCAGTTATGTTTTATTCACACTTAATTCAAACCTACATGCTCAATACTTTTCAAGTACTGACGCATACGTGCGCTACATCTTCTTGTGATGTAGGTTCAGGTTCTCAGCATCCCGATCACGCATAGATAGATTTTTTTATCTCCATTAAGCAAATTCAGTGGTGAGTCCTTATTTTTCGAGGACAAGAATTATAAGTTTCTTTTCTGTAATTAGTCATTTAGTTTCAATTTTTGCTTGATTTAGCTGGGAACTTATCCCTGTATTTTTAGTCCAGTTTAGAGGCTTATTTCAGACATAGTTAGATTCAACTTAGTATTGACTTAATATTTCCTTTTTATTAATTTCATTGTTTACAAATATCTTAGCTTCCGCATCAGTTTATTATCTTTCGTATGCTTATGATCATGAAAGCAGGGTTAGCTTGGGATAACTTGTGGTCCTAGGTTTCGTGTCCTCGTCTCAAGGGTAGCTCGGGGCGTGATTGTGAATGTAAACATCAATGTACAACTTGAACGTCAACATTAATGCAAATATCAACGTAAATATCAATGTAAACATTAGTGTGAATGTCAATGTCAACATTCAAATCAATGTGAATATCAACATGAACGTACACATTTGTGTGAACGTAAATATCAACGTTGAACTCCACGTGAACATCATTATAAATGTCAACATGGACATACATATAAACATTAATATGTGAGTTAATGTAAATATAAATATCAACATAAACATTAATGTCAATGTGAACATCAATGTCAACATCAACATAAAAATTAACGTAAACCTCAATTTGAACATTAACGTAAACTTGAAAGTCAACATCAACATGAATGTGAACGTCAATGAGAACGTCAAGGTGAACATTACCATATATGTCAACGTCAATGTGAAACTCAATATCAATATGACCGTCAATAAAATGTCAATATGAACGTGAACATCAACGTAAATTTTAATTAAACATGAACATATAGATGAACATCAGCATCAACGCGAACGTCAACGTGAACGTTAATGTTATCGTCAATGTGAACATTAACATCAATGTGAACTTGAACATAAATTTCAGTGTGAACGTCAATATAAATTTAGCATAAACGTCAACGTGAACATCTTTGTGAACATCAATGTGAATGTCTTGTGAATGTAAAACTGAATGTTAAAGTCCACGTGAACGTCAACTTGAATGTAAATATAAATGTCAACATAAACATCAACATCATTGTAAACATTAGTGTGAACTTCAATGTCAACATTGAAATCAACGTGAACATAACGTTTACGTCACCGTCAATGTAAACTTTAGTTTGAACGTCAATATTAATGATGTAATAAATGTGAACATCAACGTCAATGTCAACATGGGTGTAGACGTAAATATCAACATGAACGTGAACATCAATGAAAAAGTGAACGTCAATGTCAATGTGAATGTGAATGGCAATATCAATATCAACATCAACATAAATGTCAACGTGATTGTGAATATCAATGTAAATGTGAATTAAACATCAACATCTAGATGAACATTAACGTCAACTTGATTGTCAATGTGATCATCAATGTGAACGTCAACATCAATGTTAATTTAATATCAATGTTAAGTTGAACGTCAATATCAACGTCAATATATTCGTCAATGTGATCGTGAATGTGAACGTCAACTTCAACGTGAATGTAAATGTAAAAGATAGTGTGAATGTTAATGTAAAAATTAGTGTGAATGTTAACGTAAACGTCAACATCAATGTGAATGTGAACATTAATATGAACATCAACGAGAACGTCAATGTCAATGTCAACGTCAATGTTAATATAAACGTAAACTTTAATGTGAATGTGAACGTGAACAGAAACGTGAAGATAGACACGAACGTAAACGTCAACATAAATGTGAACGTCAACATAAATGTGAACATAAATGTCAACATAAACGTGCACATCTATGTGTACGTCTACCTCAATGTTCAAGTGAATGTCAATAACACTGCAACGTTAACATCAATTTGAATGTGAACGTGAATGTCAACGTCAATGTCATCATCAACGTGAACATTAACGTGAATGTGAACTTCGACGTCAATGTCAACATAAATGTCATCTTGAATGTAAATGTCAAAATCAACATGAACTTAAACCTCATCGTTAACGTCAAAATGAACGTATCGTGAAAGTCAACGTGAATGTGAATGTTTAAATGAACATCAAGTTGATGGTTAAAATTAATGGTAACATTAATGTAAACCTCAACGTAATCATTAGTGTGAACGTGAATGTCAATGTTTAAATGAAAGTGAACATCAACGTCAGCGTCAATGTGAATGTAAACATTAGTGTGAATGTCAATTTAAACATCGAAATGAACATGAAGATTAACATCAATCTCAATGTAAGCGTACATGTAAACATCAACATGAGCGTCAAGGTGAACATGAACATCAACTAAACATGTATGTCAAGTTCAATGTCAACATCAATGAGAACGTCAATGTCAATGTGAATGTTGACATCAATATTAAAATTATCTTAAACCTCAACGTGAATGTCAACGTGAACATGAAAGTGAACGTCCACTTGAATATGAACATCAATGTGAACATCAACATAAACGTCAATGTTAATGTGAACGTTAATGTCAATATGAACTTCAATAAAATGTCAATTTAAATGTGAACGTCAATGTAAACGTGAACTAAACGTAAACATGAAGGTGAACATCAATGTCAACATGAACATCAACATGATTGTCAATGTGATCGTCAACATGAACATCAATATCAACAAAAACATTGACGTAAATGTCAGCGTGAACGTCAACGTAAACATCAGTGTGAACGTCAATGTGAGCATCAATGTGAGCGTCAATGTGAACGTCTCGTGAATGTCAACGTGAATGTGAACATCAAATTGAATGTAAATGTAAATGCCAACATCAACATCAACGTCAATTTAAACATTAGCGTGAACGTCAATGTCAATATTGAATCAACGTAAACATCAACGTCAATGTCAATGTCAATGTAAATATTAGTGTGTAAGTCAACGTTAATGTCAGCAATAATGTTAACGTGAACATGAATGTGAATGTCAATGTCAACATCAACATAAGCATATACTTGAACATTATCGTGAACGTGAACGTGAATGGCAATGTAAACGTCAACTTTAACGTGAATGTCAACATCAGAATAAACTTGAACATCAACTGTTATGTCAATGTAAACTTCAATGTGAACTTCAACATAAACGTCAACGTGAACGTCAATGCAAACATAACCGTCCATGAGAATGTGCATGACAATGTCAACGTCAACGTCAACGTTAATATAAACGTAAAAGTGAATGTAAATGTAAATAAACTTGTATATTAATATCAATGTCAACGTAAATAATATAATGAACCTCAATGTGAAAGTAAACATCAACATAAAATTCAACGTCAATGTGAACGTCAGTGTGCACGTCAATGTTAACATCAAGGTATTTGTCACCGTGAATCTCAACATGTATATAAACGTCAACGTAAATGTGAATGTAAATGTGAACATGAACGTCAATGTTGATATTAATGTGAACATCAACCTATACATGAATGTCAATGTAAACGTCCACATAGGTGTCAACCTTAACATAAACGTCACATCAACATTAACATACATATCAACGTAAACCTCATCGTGAACGTCAACTTTAGCGTCAACACCTACGTGAACATGAACATGAAAATGAACGTCAACATAAACGTCAATATCAACATTAATGCCAATGTTAACGTATACATCAATGTGAACTTCAATTTAAATGCCATGATGAACATCAAGGTAACATCAGCGTGAACGTCAACATGAACGTGAATGTCAATGTGAATGCGAACATCAACGTGCACGTCATTGCCAATGTCACCGTAAATGTCATCTTAAACGTCATCATGAACATCAGCGTGAACGTCAACATTAACATTGATGTCAATGTAAATGTTAACGTCTATGTCAATGTAAATGTCAACGTAAATATGAATTTGAACGTAAACATCAACGTGTACGTGGATGTCAGAGTGAATGTCAACATCAACGTCCACGTAAATTTCAAAGTAAAAGTAAACATCAACATCAATATTAATATCAATGTAAGCATCAATGTGAACGTCAACATCTACATAAATGTGAATGTTAACTTCAATGTCAATGCGAATGTCAACGTCAACTTCAAGATGAACATCAACGTAAATGTGAACGTGAACGTCAACATAAATATGAACGTCGATGTGGATGTCAACATCAACATTAAAGTGAATGTCAATGTCAACATCAACGTGAACGTCAATGTAAAAGTACACGTGAACGTTAACGTCAACCTAAAAATAAGCTTGAATGTCAATTTTAACATGAATGTCAATGAAATGTTAAATTCAATATAGAAATCAACATGCACGTCAACGCCAACATCAATTTACACATCAACATGAACGTGAATGTCACATAAACGTGAACATGAACATCAACTTGAATGTGAACATCAATGTACACCTAAGCGTATGTCCACATAAATGACAACATAAACATAAATTTAAACGTCAACGACAGTTTGAACGTCAATGTGAGCGTGAATGTGAACATCAACATCACTGTAAACGTTAACGTGAATATTAACATGAATGTGAACTTCAACGTAAACGTCAAATGGAATATTAGCGAGAACATCAATAACAATGTCAAAATAAACGTGAATGTAAACGTCAATGTAAATGTCAATATGAACGCCAACGTGAACTTCTCTTGAACGTTAACATGAATATTAACGTCAATGTGAACGTTAACTAGAATGTCAATATGAACGTTATCTTGAAGGTCAGCGTGAATATCAACACCAACGTCAATGTTAGCAAAAATGTATGCTAAAATATTAACATAAATATTAGTTTGAATGTCAACATCAAGGTTAACGTGAACATCAATATCAACTTTAATGTGAACGTCAACGTATACATCTACACTAATGTCAATGTAAACTTCAACATGAAGTGAATGTCTGCATGAACTTCAACGTGAATGTCAATGTTAATGTAAACATCAATGTCAATGTGAACTTCAAATGTAAACGTCAAGGTGAACATCAACGTAAATGTTATCGTGAACGTCAACATGAATATTGAAATCCATGTCAATATGGACGTCAACGTCACCTTGAACGTCAACGTAAAAATCAATGTGAAAGTCAACGTCATCCCAACATCAATGTGATCGTCAACATCAATGCCAACATCAACGTTAATGTCAACATCAAAATGAACGTAAATGTAAATATCAACCTTAACGACAATGTAAACGCGAACTTCAATGTGAAAGTAAACTTGAACATCAATGTGAATATTAACGTACAGATAAATGTCAAGGTCCATGTAAATGTAAATGTAAACATAAACAGCAACATTGACATCAACGTCAACATCAATGTAAGCGTCAACGTGAATTTCAACACTGATGTGAACGTCAAGTAAATGTGAACATGAATATCAATGTTAACGTCAAAGCGAAAGTCAATGTTTACATAAACGGGAACGTCAATGTAAATGTGAATGTGAACTTCAATATTAACTGGAACCTCAATATGTACGTAAACGTCAACATTAAAGTGAATCTCAATGTAAACATGAATGCAACATCAACATCAATGAACCTTAACGTCAACGTAAATGTCAACGTGAACTTCAACATCAACGTTAACATAAACATCAGCGTGAACGTAAATGTCAACGTAAAGGTTAATGTGAACATAAATATCAATTTGAGAGTGAACGCCAACATGAGCGTGAACGTCTTATGAACATCAATGTGAACATGAGCATCAATATGAACATTTACATGAATGTCAATGTCAATGTAAAAATTACTGTGGACGTCAATGTAAACGTTAAAATCCACATGAACATAAACATAAACGTCAACGTATATGTAAAAATAAATATCAACATGAATATCAATGTAAACGTGAACATCAACATAAACTTGCACATGAACATGTACGTCCACATCAACATAAACATCAACGTGAACGTCAACGTAAATGTGAATGTAAACATTAACATGAACATCAACATTAACTTAAATTTCAACATAAACTTGAACGTAAAAATCAACGGGAACATGAACGTTAATGTCAGCGTGAATGTTAACATAAACGTCAACATCAACATGAATGTCAATATCAATATGAACATTAACATAAACATCAATATGAACGTGAACGTTATTGTAAACGTGAATTCCACGTCAACGTCAAGGTGAACGTCAATGTGATTGTCAATATGAAAGTCAACATAAACGTAAATGTTAGCGTGAAAATCAACATAAATGTTAGCATGAATATCAACGTAAACACCAACATGATCCTGAATGTGACAATCAACGTGGACATTAATGTAAGCATCAATATGGACGTCAACGTAAACATCAAGTTGAACTTCAATGTGAATGTCAACTTGAACATAAACGCCAATGTCAACTTGAACATATGCTTAAACATCAATGTGAATGTCAACATCAACGTCAACATCAATATCAATATTCATATAAACGTGAATGTCAACGTCAATGTTAATATAAACGTAAACGTAAACATCTACTTGAACTCAACGTGAATGTCAGTGTGAACAACAACATACACATAAACATCAACGTCCACATCAACATCGATGTAAATATCAACATCCACATCAACATCAATGCAATCATCAACGTGAATGTAAACATAAACGTCAATGTGAATATGAACCTACACGTCAACATCAATGTGAACGTCAACTTGAATGTAAAACAAAACATTAACGTCAACATCAATAAGAACGTTAACCACAATATCAATGTGAACGTCAACGTAAATGCAAATGTTAACGTCAATATGAATGTGAATATCAACATAGACGTAAACATCAATATGTACATCGACGTCAATATGAACGTTAATGTTAACGTCAATTTGAACGTTAATGTTAATGTCAATGTGAATATGGACTTCAACATCAACGTCAAATTAAACGCCCATATCAACGTTACTAGAAATGTCTACATTAATGTGAATGTGAACTTCAACATGAGCGTGAACAAGAAGACAAACAAGAATGTCAATATAAACTTCAATATCACTGTTAACGTCAGCATGAACGTCAACATACAAATAAGTGTATATGTCAACTTTAACGTCAACGTCAACGTAAATATGAATGTCAATATTAATGTCAGCGTGAACATCAATGTGAATGTCTACATGATCGTCAACATAAACGTTAACATGAACGTTAACCTAAACGTGAAGATCAACATAAACATGCATGCGAATATCAACATGAACGTCTACGTGAATGTCAATGTGAACATCAATGTTAACATCAACATGAATGTGAAGATCAATGTCAAAATATGAGCGTCAATGTGAATGTCAATCTGAACATCTATGTGAACGTCCACTTGAATGTCTACGTGAATGTCAACATAAATGTCAATGTTAACATCAATATCTATATGAACGTGAACTTCAATATGAATATGAACGTGAACAGCAATGTGAAGGTCAACGTTAATTTCAACATCAACGTGAACATAAACTTGAACGTCATAATCAAACTCAATGTCAATTTCAACCGAAATGTCATCTTGAACGTCAACATAAACATCATCGTGAATGTCAACTTCAACATTAACATTAACGTCAATCTAAGTGTGAATTCTCCCATCAACATCAATGTCAAAGTGAATATGAATGTGAACATTCACATAAGTGTTAACGTACACCTAAACATCAACGTCAACGTCTAAATAAGTGTCGACAAAAATGTACATGTCAATATCAATATTAACATAAATGTCAATGTAAACATCAATGTGAATGTGAACAACAACATAAACATAAATATCAAAATTAACGTACATGTCAACATCAACATGAACATCAATGTAAATGTGAACATGAACATCAAGATCAATGTGGACGTGAATTCAACGTCAACATGAATGTGAACGTCTCTAACACTTCGAAAATCCAAGACGTCTTCTAGAGCCTAACATGACTATCAAAAGGTTTAGACACTGTTTTAAGGTTATTTTTACTAAATATAAGTCACTTAGAAAGTTAGAAACCAAAACGTCCTTGAACGTCCATCACTTCCAGAAACTAGTTAAATGAGGTACCAGCGTGCCTTATCCTATTTGACTATCTTTTAAGAGTCTGAAAATAATAAAAATTGGTTAATGGGTGTCGAACATGTTTTTAAGTTTATTCATGGTAAAACGTTCGGGTACTACTCTCCATAGACCAACTAAGGGCCTATGAGAAGGACCCTTTCATTTGGGGTCAAAAGTAATTCCTGGGGCAGTATGCACCCACGAGGGGAGACAACAAAACCTGTGTGGATTGACGGGGCGTAGATGCCATCCGTCAACCAACACACTTCCAAATACCTAAAGAACCTATTTTTGCAGGTCTCTGAACTTATCAACGGATAAGAAACACGGAAAGGGTAGGGGTCGTGTACTCACAACGGACCGTTGGTCGAGGTCTTCTCTACGAGGGCCTGATTTTCTGCACGTTTTATGTTATTTCCAATTAATAAATTAAAGGGTTAGTTGGGGGATAAGGGAGGTCTAATTAACTTAGTTAACAGCCTATATAAAGTTGTAACCGTATTAAATTAATCTAAACTCTCATAACTCACAAACCCATTCTCTCTATATTTTGTCTTCTTTCTCTCTCTAGTGAAGAACTCCATTGTATAACAAGCTAGGGAGGGTTTAAGGTCTGAAATGGGTTAGGTTTCGACATTAATCTTCATCAATTATGAATGTATTTTATCTATTTCATCTTTGAGACCTCTTTCCTCAAAGGGTTCTATCAAATTGATTTCTGAAAATTGGGTTTTCAAGTGGGTCTTTTCAAATATCGAAAATTATGTTATGAATTGATTTTTTTATGATTTATTTTTGATTGAGTAAAGTAACATGTAATTTTACCAAATATGATTTTTCCTGAGGGTTTTTACTAGTTTGTAGAATATAACCTTTTTACCCCTGTACCCTAGGTTATGATCTCTATGTGAATTATGTTACATTGGTTCAATATACTTGATTATTTGTTGAACTACTACTAGATGATGTTGTTATACTAATCATTAATTGATTAGGGTTATTTATATTCATTTTATGCTAGTTCTTGGAATTGATCTAAGTTATGAACAATGTTGTGAGTTTGACCTAAGTATCTTGTCTTGAGCTATTAAGTAGTATTGAGTTATGATGTAGTGATTATTTTAGACTTTTTATCATGTTGGTCATTGAGTTATGATGATGTTATACCCTAATTGGGTTGAATTAAGGGTTGATGGTAAGACTTTGATGATGTTTTATGAAGGAGACCTTGTAAGTCTTATGGTACCTATCCTTTACTTCAAATTACGCCTAATTGTGATTAAGCAATGATGTTGAATTTAAATGTATTGAAAATGGTTTCTGAGGTATTGGCCTAAGACGTAAAGGTTATAAGGATGGTCAATGATTTACCAATGTGAATTATCATGAAGTTATATGTATTTCTAACTTCACTTATATTAATTGTGATGAAAGGATTATACTCATGCAATTTTTATTGAGATATGATGATGATGAATATACAATTGTTAGACACTATGACCTATAATAATCTATGATGAATAAAAAGGCACTATAATAAGCATCAATGTGAACGTCAACATCTACATAAATGTGAATGTTAACTTCAATGTCAATGCGAATGTCAACGTCAACTTCAAGATGAACATCAACGTAAATGTGAACGTGAACGTCAACATAAATATGAACGTCGATGTGGATGTCAACATCAACATTAAAGTGAATGTCAATGTCAACATCAACGTGAACGTCAATGTAAAAGTACACGTGAACGTTAACGTCAACCTAAAAATAAGCTTGAATGTCAATTTTAACATGAATGTCAATGAAATGTTAAATTCAATATAGAAATCAACATGCACGTCAACGCCAACATCAATTTACACATCAACATGAACGTGAATGTCACATAAACGTGAACATGAACATCAACTTGAATGTGAACATCAATGTACACCTAAGCGTATGTCCACATAAATGACAACATAAACATAAATTTAAACGTCAACGACAGTTTGAACGTCAATGTGAGCGTGAATGTGAACATCAACATCACTGTAAACGTTAACGTGAATATTAACATGAATGTGAACTTCAACGTAAACGTCAAATGGAATATTAGCGAGAACATCAATAACAATGTCAAAATAAACGTGAATGTAAACGTCAATGTAAATGTCAATATGAACGCCAACGTGAACTTCTCTTGAACGTTAACATGAATATTAACGTCAATGTGAACGTTAACTAGAATGTCAATATGAACGTTATCTTGAAGGTCAGCGTGAATATCAACACCAACGTCAATGTTAGCAAAAATGTATGCTAAAATATTAACATAAATATTAGTTTGAATGTCAACATCAAGGTTAACGTGAACATCAATATCAACTTTAATGTGAACGTCAACGTATACATCTACACTAATGTCAATGTAAACTTCAACATGAAGTGAATGTCTGCATGAACTTCAACGTGAATGTCAATGTTAATGTAAACATCAATGTCAATGTGAACTTCAAATGTAAACGTCAAGGTGAACATCAACGTAAATGTTATCGTGAACGTCAACATGAATATTGAAATCCATGTCAATATGGACGTCAACGTCACCTTGAACGTCAACGTAAAAATCAATGTGAAAGTCAACGTCATCCCAACATCAATGTGATCGTCAACATCAATGCCAACATCAACGTTAATGTCAACATCAAAATGAACGTAAATGTAAATATCAACCTTAACGACAATGTAAACGCGAACTTCAATGTGAAAGTAAACTTGAACATCAATGTGAATATTAACGTACAGATAAATGTCAAGGTCCATGTAAATGTAAATGTAAACATAAACAGCAACATTGACATCAACGTCAACATCAATGTAAGCGTCAACGTGAATTTCAACACTGATGTGAACGTCAAGTAAATGTGAACATGAATATCAATGTTAACGTCAAAGCGAAAGTCAATGTTTACATAAACGGGAACGTCAATGTAAATGTGAATGTGAACTTCAATATTAACTGGAACCTCAATATGTACGTAAACGTCAACATTAAAGTGAATCTCAATGTAAACATGAATGCAACATCAACATCAATGAACCTTAACGTCAACGTAAATGTCAACGTGAACTTCAACATCAACGTTAACATAAACATCAGCGTGAACGTAAATGTCAACGTAAAGGTTAATGTGAACATAAATATCAATTTGAGAGTGAACGCCAACATGAGCGTGAACGTCTTATGAACATCAATGTGAACATGAGCATCAATATGAACATTTACATGAATGTCAATGTCAACGTAAAAATTACTGTGGACGTCAATGTAAACGTTAAAATCCACATGAACATAAACATAAACGTCAACGTATATGTAAAAATAAATATCAACATGAATATCAATGTAAACGTGAACATCAACATAAACTTGCACATGAACATGTACGTCCACATCAACATAAACATCAACGTGAACGTCAACGTAAATGTGAATGTAAACATTAACATGAACATCAACATTAACTTAAATTTCAACATAAACTTGAACGTAAAAATCAACGGGAACATGAACGTTAATGTCAGCGTGAATGTTAACATAAACGTCAACATCAACATGAATGTCAATATCAATATGAACATTAACATAAACATCAATATGAACGTGAACGTTATTGTAAACGTGAATTCCACGTCAACGTCAAGGTGAACGTCAATGTGATTGTCAATATGAAAGTCAACATAAACGTAAATGTTAGCGTGAAAATCAACATAAATGTTAGCATGAATATCAACGTAAACACCAACATGATCCTGAATGTGACAATCAACGTGGACATTAATGTAAGCATCAATATGGACGTCAACGTAAACATCAAGTTGAACTTCAATGTGAATGTCAACTTGAACATAAACGCCAATGTCAACTTGAACATATGCTTAAACATCAATGTGAATGTCAACATCAACGTCAACATCAATATCAATATTCATATAAACGTGAATGTCAACGTCAATGTTAATATAAACGTAAACGTAAACATCTACTTGAACTCAACGTGAATGTCAGTGTGAACAACAACATACACATAAACATCAACGTCCACATCAACATCGATGTAAATATCAACATCCACATCAACATCAATGCAATCATCAACGTGAATGTCAACATAAACGTTAATGTGAATATGAACCTACACGTCAACATCAATGTGAACGTCAACTTGAATGTAAAACAAAACATTAACGTCAACATCAATGAGAACGTTAACCACAATATCAATGTGAACGTCAACGTAAATGCAAATGTTAACGTCAATATGAATGTGAATATCAACATAGACGTAAACGTCAATATGTACATCGACGTCAATGTGAACGTTAATGTTAACGTCAATTTGAACGTTAATGTTAATGTCAATGTGAATATGGACTTCATTAAGCATCAATGTGAACGTCAACATCTACATAAATGTGAATGTTAACTTCAATGTCAATGCGAATGTCAACGTCAACTTCAAGATGAACATCAACGTAAATGTGAACGTGAACGTCAACATAAATATGAACGTCGATGTGGATGTCAACATCAACATTAAAGTGAATGTCAATGTCAACATCAACGTGAACGTCAATGTAAAAGTACACGTGAACGTTAACGTCAACCTAAAAATAAGCTTGAATGTCAATTTTAACATGAATGTCAATGAAATGTTAAATTCAATATAGAAATCAACATGCACGTCAACGCCAACATCAATTTACACATCAACATGAACGTGAATGTCACATAAACGTGAACATGAACATCAACTTGAATGTGAACATCAATGTACACCTAAGCGTATGTCCACATAAATGACAACATAAACATAAATTTAAACGTCAACGACAGTTTGAACGTCAATGTGAGCGTGAATGTGAACATCAACATCACTGTAAACGTTAACGTGAATATTAACATGAATGTGAACTTCAACGTAAACGTCAAATGGAATATTAGCGAGAACATCAATAACAATGTCAAAATAAACGTGAATGTAAACGTCAATGTAAATGTCAATATGAACGCCAACGTGAACTTCTCTTGAACGTTAACATGAATATTAACGTCAATGTGAACGTTAACTAGAATGTCAATATGAACGTTATCTTGAAGGTCAGCGTGAATATCAACACCAACGTCAATGTTAGCAAAAATGTATGCTAAAATATTAACATAAATATTAGTTTGAATGTCAACATCAAGGTTAACGTGAACATCAATATCAACTTTAATGTGAACGTCAACGTATACATCTACACTAATGTCAATGTAAACTTCAACATGAAGTGAATGTCTGCATGAACTTCAACGTGAATGTCAATGTTAATGTAAACATCAATGTCAATGTGAACTTCAAATGTAAACGTCAAGGTGAACATCAACGTAAATGTTATCGTGAACGTCAACATGAATATTGAAATCCATGTCAATATGGACGTCAACGTCACCTTGAACGTCAACGTAAAAATCAATGTGAAAGTCAACGTCATCCCAACATCAATGTGATCGTCAACATCAATGCCAACATCAACGTTAATGTCAACATCAAAATGAACGTAAATGTAAATATCAACCTTAACGACAATGTAAACGCGAACTTCAATGTGAAAGTAAACTTGAACATCAATGTGAATATTAACGTACAGATAAATGTCAAGGTCCATGTAAATGTAAATGTAAACATAAACAGCAACATTGACATCAACGTCAACATCAATGTAAGCGTCAACGTGAATTTCAACACTGATGTGAACGTCAAGTAAATGTGAACATGAATATCAATGTTAACGTCAAAGCGAAAGTCAATGTTTACATAAACGGGAACGTCAATGTAAATGTGAATGTGAACTTCAATATTAACTGGAACCTCAATATGTACGTAAACGTCAACATTAAAGTGAATCTCAATGTAAACATGAATGCAACATCAACATCAATGAACCTTAACGTCAACGTAAATGTCAACGTGAACTTCAACATCAACGTTAACATAAACATCAGCGTGAACGTAAATGTCAACGTAAAGGTTAATGTGAACATAAATATCAATTTGAGAGTGAACGCCAACATGAGCGTGAACGTCTTATGAACATCAATGTGAACATGAGCATCAATATGAACATTTACATGAATGTCAATGTCAATGTAAAAATTACTGTGGACGTCAATGTAAACGTTAAAATCCACATGAACATAAACATAAACGTCAACGTATATGTAAAAATAAATATCAACATGAATATCAATGTAAACGTGAACATCAACATAAACTTGCACATGAACATGTACGTCCACATCAACATAAACATCAACGTGAACGTCAACGTAAATGTGAATGTAAACATTAACATGAACATCAACATTAACTTAAATTTCAACATAAACTTGAACGTAAAAATCAACGGGAACATGAACGTTAATGTCAGCGTGAATGTTAACATAAACGTCAACATCAACATGAATGTCAATATCAATATGAACATTAACATAAACATCAATATGAACGTGAACGTTATTGTAAACGTGAATTCCACGTCAACGTCAAGGTGAACGTCAATGTGATTGTCAATATGAAAGTCAACATAAACGTAAATGTTAGCGTGAAAATCAACATAAATGTTAGCATGAATATCAACGTAAACACCAACATGATCCTGAATGTGACAATCAACGTGGACATTAATGTAAGCATCAATATGGACGTCAACGTAAACATCAAGTTGAACTTCAATGTGAATGTCAACTTGAACATAAACGCCAATGTCAACTTGAACATATGCTTAAACATCAATGTGAATGTCAACATCAACGTCAACATCAATATCAATATTCATATAAACGTGAATGTCAACGTCAATGTTAATATAAACGTAAACGTAAACATCTACTTGAACTCAACGTGAATGTCAGTGTGAACAACAACATACACATAAACATCAACGTCCACATCAACATCGATGTAAATATCAACATCCACATCAACATCAATGCAATCATCAACGTGAATGTAAACATAAACGTCAATGTGAATATGAACCTACACGTCAACATCAATGTGAACGTCAACTTGAATGTAAAACAAAACATTAACGTCAACATCAATAAGAACGTTAACCACAATATCAATGTGAACGTCAACGTAAATGCAAATGTTAACGTCAATATGAATGTGAATATCAACATAGACGTAAACGTCAATATGTACATCGACGTCAATGTGAACGTTAATGTTAACGTCAATTTGAACGTTAATGTTAATGTCAATGTGAATATGGACTTCAACATCAACGTCAAATTAAACGCCCATATCAACGTTACTAGAAATGTCTACATTAATGTGAATGTGAACTTCAACATGAGCGTGAACAAGAAGACAAACAAGAATGTCAATATAAACTTCAATATCACTGTTAACGTCAGCATGAACGTCAACATACAAATAAGTGTATATGTCAACTTTAACGTCAACGTCAACGTAAATATGAATGTCAATATTAATGTCAGCGTGAACATCAATGTGAATGTCTACATGATCGTCAACATAAACGTTAACATGAACGTTAACCTAAACGTGAAGATCAACATAAACATGCATGCGAATATCAACATGAACGTCTACGTGAATGTCAATGTGAACATCAATGTTAACATCAACATGAATGTGAAGATCAATGTCAAAATATGAGCGTCAATGTGAATGTCAATCTGAACATCTATGTGAACGTCCACTTGAATGTCTACGTGAATGTCAACATAAATGTCAATGTTAACATCAATATCTATATGAACGTGAACTTCAATATTAATATGAACGTGAACAGCAATGTGAAGGTCAACGTTAATTTCAACATCAAGGTGAACATAAACTTGAACGTCATAATCAAACTCAATGTCAATTTCAACCGAAATGTCATCTTGAACGTCAACATAAACATCATCGTGAATGTCAACTTCAACATTAACATTAACGTCAATCTAAGTGTGAATTCTCCCATCAACATCAATGTCAAAGTGAATATGAATGTGAACATTCACATAAGTGTTAACGTACACCTAAACATCAACGTCAACGTCTAAATAAGTGTCAACGTAAATGTACATGTCAATATCAATATTAACATAAATGTCAATGTAAACATCAATGTGAATGTGAACAACAACATAAACATAAATATCAAAATTAACGTACATGTCAACATCAACATGAACATCAATGTAAATGTGAACATGAACATCAAGATCAATGTGGACGTGAATTCAACGTCAACATGAATGTGAACGTCTCTAACACTTCGAAAATCCAAGACGTCTTCTAGAGCCTAGCATGACTATCAAAAGGTTTAGACACTGTTTTAAGGTTATTTTTACTAAATATAAGTCACTTAGAAAGTTAGAAACCAAAACGTCCTTGAACGTCCATCACTTCCAGAAACTAGTTAAATGAGGTACCAGCGTGCCTTATCCTATTTGACTATCTTTTAAGAGTCTGAAAATAATAAAAATTGGTTAATGGGTGTCGAACATGTTTTTAAGTTTATTCATGGTAAAACGTTCGGGTACTACTCTCCATAGACCAACTAAGGGCCTATGAGAAGGACCCTTTCATTTGGGGTCAAAAGTAATGCCTGGGGCAGTATGCACCCACGAGGGGAGACAACAAAACCTGTGTGGATTGACGGGGCGTAGATGCCATCCGTCAACCAACACACTTCCAAATACCTAAAGAACCTATTTTTGCAGGTCTCTGAACTTATCAACGGATAAGAAACACGGAAAGGGTAGGGGTCGTGTACTCACAACGGACCGTTGGTCGAGGTCTCCTCTACGAGGGCCTGATTTTCTGCACGTTTTATGTTATTTCCAATTAATAAATTAAAGGGTTAGTTGGGGGATAAGGGAGGTCTAATTAACTTAGTTAACAGCCTACATAAAGTTGTAACCGTATTAAATTAATCTAAACTCTCATAACTCACAAACCCATTCTCTCTATATTTTGTCTTCTTTCTCTCCCTAGTGAAGAACTCCATTGTATAACAAGCTAGGGAGGGTTTAAGGTCTGAAATGGGTTAGGTTTCGACATTAATCTTCATCAATTATGAATGTATTTTATCTATTTCATCTTTGAGATCTCTTTCCTCAAAGGGTTCTATCAAATTGATTTCTGAAAATTGGGTTTTCAAGTGGGTCTTTTCAAATATCGAAAATTATGTTATGAATTGATTTTTTTTATGATTTATTTTTGATTGAGTAAAGTAACATGTAATTTTACAAAATATGATTTTTCCTGAGGGTTTTTACTAGTTTGTAGAATATAACCTTTTTACCCCTGTACCCTAGGTTATGATCTCTATGTGAATTATGTTACATTGGTTCAATATACTTGATTATTTGTTGAACTACTACTAGATGATGTTGTTATACTAATCATTAATTGATTAGGGTTATTTATATTCATTTTATGCTAGTTCTTGGAATTGATCTAAGTTATGAACAATGTTGTGAGTTTGACCTAAGTATCTTGTCTTGAGCTATTAAGTAGTATTGACTTATGATGTAGTGATTATTTTAGACTTTTTATCATGTTGGTCATTGAGTTATGATGATGTTATACCCTAATTGGGTTGAATTAAGGGTTGATGGTAAGACTTTGATGATGTTTTATGAAGGAGACCTTGTAAGTCTTATGGTACCTATCCTTTACTTCAAATTACGCCTAATTGTGATTAAGCAATGATGTTGAATTTAAATGTATTGAAAATGGTTTCTGAGGTATTGGCCTAAGACGTAAAGGTTATAAGGATGGTCAATGATTTACCAATGTGAATTATCATGAAGTTATATGTATTTCTAACTTCACTTATATTAATTGTGATGAAAGGATTATACTCATGCAATTTTTATTGAGATATGATGATGATGAATATACAATTGTTAGACACTATGACCTATAATAATCTATGATGAATAAAAAGGCACTATAATAAGCATCAATGTGAACGTCAACATCTACATAAATGTGAATGTTAACTTCAATGTCAATGCGAATGTCAACGTCAACTTCAAGATGAACATCAACGTAAATGTGAACGTGAACGTCAACATAAATATGAACGTCGATGTGGATGTCAACATCAACATTAAAGTGAATGTCAATGTCAACATCAACGTGAACGTCAATGTAAAAGTACACGTGAACGTTAACGTCAACCTAAAAATAAGCTTGAATGTCAATTTTAACATGAATGTCAATGAAATGTTAAATTCAATATAGAAATCAACATGCACGTCAACGCCAACATCAATTTACACATCAACATGAACGTGAATGTCACATAAACGTGAACATGAACATCAACTTGAATGTGAACATCAATGTACACCTAAGCGTATGTCCACATAAATGACAACATAAACATAAATTTAAACGTCAACGACAGTTTGAACGTCAATGTGAGCGTGAATGTGAACATCAACATCACTGTAAACGTTAACGTGAATATTAACATGAATGTGAACTTCAACGTAAACGTCAAATGGAATATTAGCGAGAACATCAATAACAATGTCAAAATAAACGTGAATGTAAACGTCAATGTAAATGTCAATATGAACGCCAACGTGAACTTCTCTTGAACGTTAACATGAATATTAACGTCAATGTGAACGTTAACTAGAATGTCAATATGAACGTTATCTTGAAGGTCAGCGTGAATATCAACACCAACGTCAATGTTAGCAAAAATGTATGCTAAAATATTAACATAAATATTAGTTTGAATGTCAACATCAAGGTTAACGTGAACATCAATATCAACTTTAATGTGAACGTCAACGTATACATCTACACTAATGTCAATGTAAACTTCAACATGAAGTGAATGTCTGCATGAACTTCAACGTGAATGTCAATGTTAATGTAAACATCAATGTCAATGTGAACTTCAAATGTAAACGTCAAGGTGAACATCAACGTAAATGTTATCGTGAACGTCAACATGAATATTGAAATCCATGTCAATATGGACGTCAACGTCACCTTGAACGTCAACGTAAAAATCAATGTGAAAGTCAACGTCATCCCAACATCAATGTGATCGTCAACATCAATGCCAACATCAACGTTAATGTCAACATCAAAATGAACGTAAATGTAAATATCAACCTTAACGACAATGTAAACGCGAACTTCAATGTGAAAGTAAACTTGAACATCAATGTGAATATTAACGTACAGATAAATGTCAAGGTCCATGTAAATGTAAATGTAAACATAAACAGCAACATTGACATCAACGTCAACATCAATGTAAGCGTCAACGTGAATTTCAACACTGATGTGAACGTCAAGTAAATGTGAACATGAATATCAATGTTAACGTCAAAGCGAAAGTCAATGTTTACATAAACGGGAACGTCAATGTAAATGTGAATGTGAACTTCAATATTAACTGGAACCTCAATATGTACGTAAACGTCAACATTAAAGTGAATCTCAATGTAAACATGAATGCAACATCAACATCAATGAACCTTAACGTCAACGTAAATGTCAACGTGAACTTCAACATCAACGTTAACATAAACATCAGCGTGAACGTAAATGTCAACGTAAAGGTTAATGTGAACATAAATATCAATTTGAGAGTGAACGCCAACATGAGCGTGAACGTCTTATGAACATCAATGTGAACATGAGCATCAATATGAACATTTACATGAATGTCAATGTCAATGTAAAAATTACTGTGGACGTCAATGTAAACGTTAAAATCCACATGAACATAAACATAAACGTCAACGTATATGTAAAAATAAATATCAACATGAATATCAATGTAAACGTGAACATCAACATAAACTTGCACATGAACATGTACGTCCACATCAACATAAACATCAACGTGAACGTCAACGTAAATGTGAATGTAAACATTAACATGAACATCAACATTAACTTAAATTTCAACATAAACTTGAACGTAAAAATCAACGGGAACATGAACGTTAATGTCAGCGTGAATGTTAACATAAACGTCAACATCAACATGAATGTCAATATCAATATGAACATTAACATAAACATCAATATGAACGTGAACGTTATTGTAAACGTGAATTCCACGTCAACGTCAAGGTGAACGTCAATGTGATTGTCAATATGAAAGTCAACATAAACGTAAATGTTAGCGTGAAAATCAACATAAATGTTAGCATGAATATCAACGTAAACACCAACATGATCCTGAATGTGACAATCAACGTGGACATTAATGTAAGCATCAATATGGACGTCAACGTAAACATCAAGTTGAACTTCAATGTGAATGTCAACTTGAACATAAACGCCAATGTCAACTTGAACATATGCTTAAACATCAATGTGAATGTCAACATCAACGTCAACATCAATATCAATATTCATATAAACGTGAATGTCAACGTCAATGTTAATATAAACGTAAACGTAAACATCTACTTGAACTCAACGTGAATGTCAGTGTGAACAACAACATACACATAAACATCAACGTCCACATCAACATCGATGTAAATATCAACATCCACATCAACATCAATGCAATCATCAACGTGAATGTAAACATAAACGTCAATGTGAATATGAACCTACACGTCAACATCAATGTGAACGTCAACTTGAATGTAAAACAAAACATTAACGTCAACATCAATAAGAACGTTAACCACAATATCAATGTGAACGTCAACGTAAATGCAAATGTTAACGTCAATATGAATGTGAATATCAACATAGACGTAAACGTCAATATGTACATCGACGTCAATGTGAACGTTAATGTTAACGTCAATTTGAACGTTAATGTTAATGTCAATGTGAATATGGACTTCAACATCAACGTCAAATTAAACGCCCATATCAACGTTACTAGAAATGTCTACATTAATGTGAATGTGAACTTCAACATGAGCGTGAACAAGAAGACAAACAAGAATGTCAATATAAACTTCAATATCACTGTTAACGTCAGCATGAACGTCAACATACAAATAAGTGTATATGTCAACTTTAACGTCAACGTCAACGTAAATATGAATGTCAATATTAATGTCAGCGTGAACATCAATGTGAATGTCTACATGATCGTCAATATAAACGTTAACATGAACGTTAACCTAAACGTGAAGATCAACATAAACATGCATGCGAATATCAACATGAACGTCTACGTGAATGTCAATGTGAACATCAATGTTAACATCAACATGAATGTGAAGATCAATGTCAAAATATGAGCGTCAATGTGAATGTCAATCTGAACATCTATGTGAACGTCCACTTGAATGTCTACGTGAATGTCAACATAAATGTCAATGTTAACATCAATATCTATATGAACGTGAACTTCAATATTAATATGAACGTGAACAGCAATGTGAAGGTCAACGTTAATTTCAACATCAAGGTGAACATAAACTTGAACGTCATAATCAAACTCAATGTCAATTTCAACCGAAATGTCATCTTGAACGTCAACATAAACATCATCGTGAATGTCAACTTCAACATTAACATTAACGTCAATCTAAGTGTGAATTCTCCCATCAACATCAATGTCAAAGTGAATATGAATGTGAACATTCACATAAGTGTTAACGTACACCTAAACATCAACGTCAACGTCTAAATAAGTGTCAACGTAAATGTACATGTCAATATCAATATTAACATAAATGTCAATGTAAACATCAATGTGAATGTGAACAACAACATAAACATAAATATCAAAATTAACGTACATGTCAACATCAACATGAACATCAATGTAAATGTGAACATGAACATCAAGATCAATGTGGACGTGAATTCAACGTCAACATGAATGTGAACGTCTCTAACACTTCGAAAATCCAAGACGTCTTCTAGAGCCTAGCATGACTATCAAAAGGTTTAGACACTGTTTTAAGGTTATTTTTACTAAATATAAGTCACTTAGAAAGTTAGAAACCAAAACGTCCTTGAACGTCCATCACTTCCAGAAACTAGTTAAATGAGGTACCAGCGTGCCTTATCCTATTTGACTATCTTTTAAGAGTCTGAAAATAATAAAAATTGGTTAATGGGTGTCGAACATGTTTTTAAGTTTATTCATGGTAAAACGTTCGGGTACTACTCTCCATAGACCAACTAAGGGCCTATGAGAAGGACCCTTTCATTTGGGGTCAAAAGTAATGCCTGGGGCAGTATGCACCCACGAGGGGAGACAACAAAACCTGTGTGGATTGACGGGGCGTAGATGCCATCCGTCAACCAACACACTTCCAAATACCTAAAGAACCTATTTTTGCAGGTCTCTGAACTTATCAACGGATAAGAAACACGGAAAGGGTAGGGGTCGTGTACTCACAACGGACCGTTGGTCGAGGTCTCCTCTACGAGGGCCTGATTTTCTGCACGTTTTATGTTATTTCCAATTAATAAATTAAAGGGTTAGTTGGGGGATAAGGGAGGTCTAATTAACTTAGTTAACAGCCTACATAAAGTTGTAACCGTATTAAATTAATCTAAACTCTCATAACTCACAAACCCATTCTCTCTATATTTTGTCTTCTTTCTCTCCCTAGTGAAGAACTCCATTGTATAACAAGCTAGGGAGGGTTTAAGGTCTGAAATGGGTTAGGTTTCGACATTAATCTTCATCAATTATGAATGTATTTTATCTATTTCATCTTTGAGATCTCTTTCCTCAAAGGGTTCTATCAAATTGATTTCTGAAAATTGGGTTTTCAAGTGGGTCTTTTCAAATATCGAAAATTATGTTATGAATTGATTTTTTTTATGATTTATTTTTGATTGAGTAAAGTAACATGTAATTTTACAAAATATGATTTTTCCTGAGGGTTTTTACTAGTTTGTAGAATATAACCTTTTTACCCCTGTACCCTAGGTTATGATCTCTATGTGAATTATGTTACATTGGTTCAATATACTTGATTATTTGTTGAACTACTACTAGATGATGTTGTTATACTAATCATGAATTGATTAGGGTTATTTATATTCATTTTATGCTAGTTCTTGGAATTGATCTAAGTTATGAACAATGTTGTGAGTTTGACCTAAGTATCTTGTCTTGAGCTATTAAGTAGTATTGACTTATGATGTAGTGATTATTTTAGACTTTTTATCATGTTGGTCATTGAGTTATGATGATGTTATACCCTAATTGGGTTGAATTAAGGGTTGATGGTAAGACTTTGATGATGTTTTATGAAGGAGACCTTGTAAGTCTTATGGTACCTATCCTTTACTTCAAATTACGCCTAATTGTGATTAAGCAATGATGTTGAATTTAAATGTATTGAAAATGGTTTCTGAGGTATTGGCCTAAGACGTAAAGGTTATAAGGATGGTCAATGATTTACCAATGTGAATTATCATGAAGTTATATGTATTTCTAACTTCACTTATATTAATTGTGATGAAAGGATTATACTCATGCAATTTTTATTGAGATATGATGATGATGAATATACAATTGTTAGACACTATGACCTATAATAATCTATGATGAATAAAAAGGCACTAAAGACATTTCAAAAGGGACTCTTGCTTAGCACTGAGTGAACTAAAGTGAGGAGTGTTCCTTCCCACATAATGATGGTAGAATCACTTATGTAATCTTGAGATTGGAGACTAAAATGCATGTAAAATAAAGAGGGTCACAACTATATCTCCTATTTCTTTAACTATGTTGCCCCCATAACAATACTAGCTAGTGGATCCACGTAGTTTCTACGTTCATGTTGATGTACTACTTTGGCAAGTAGTCCTCCTTATTTTGGTGTAGGGTTCCATGATACCGGATTCCGCATTAGCTCATGTGGTCTATGTCAGTTAAGGCAAGATGTTCCCAAAAGGTAAAATGAATTAAAGGAATGAACACTAAGTAGCATAACCTAAGGGGTTTAGCATAGTCTTGGTAGGGGTATGGGACTCTACCTAAACATTGCACTACATAGCCTTGAAGGGAGTCATAGCAGGATGGTCTTGTGTATGAATATGTTTATAATGGTACATGATGTGTATATGATGAACTTAAACAATGTTGATACTATATGTTGGTTAGTTTCACTTATAAATATATGTTGGTCTATATTGTTAATGTATGATTCTATGTGAAGTAGGATGTTGTTCATGATTCTTGTTAGTTACTTGATTTAGTAAGGTTATGTGGCTTTTCTTGGTGATTGAACATTTTGACTTAATAGGGGTTTATCGGTAATTTCCTTGCTTTGATTATGTTATAATTAACTCTTATTCATGCTTGTTGTTATTATGACTTGTGGAAGAGGTAAGGGCTAAGAGAAAAAGTAGAAATGCCAAGAGGGCAAGATCTTTTGATGGTGGTTCTTCTAAGATAATGATTGAGATTCAAGACAAGTATAGGTTCAAGAAGAGGGTGTCCAATCAAGTCCTTCCCAGTTCCCTAAGGATAGCGATCAGAGCGTGTCTAACCGTATGCCTAAAAAGGTGAGGGATACTAGTTCACCAACAAAGAAGCCAACTTGTGGGATGTGTGGCAAGAAGCACTATGGGGATTGTCTTAAGGGGATGGATAGTTTTTTTGGTTCTTGTATGAGTGGGAAAAAGGTTCGAGATTGACAAAATGTGAGGGGGCAAGACAACGAGAGTGGACATGCAAGTGATTCTAATGAAGCTCCATAGAAGAACCACTTTTATGCTCTCCGCTCTAGGAGTGAGCATGACACTTCTCCCTACATGGTGACCGGTATGTTGAAAGTCTCTTAAATTGATGTACATGCTTTACTTTATCCGGGCGCTACATTATCTTTTATTACTCCCTTGATAACTATGAAATTTGAAACTTTGCCCGACATTTTAGATGAACCTTTTATGGTGTCTTCCCCGGTGGGTGAGTAGGTTGTTGCAAAGAGCGTGTATACAAATTGTCCTATTATGTTTTCCCAATAGAGTTACTTTTGTTGAACTAGTAGAACTTGAAATGCTTGATTTTGGTGTAATTTTGGGCATGGATAGGTTCCATGCTTGCTTTGACTCTACAGATTGTAGAAGGAGGGTGATGAATTTTAACTTTCCAAATGATCCTGTTTTAGAGAGGAAGGGGGAAATTCTATTCCTAGAGATCGTATCATTTTTTGTTTGAAAGCATGTAAAATGATCTCTAAAGGGTGTTTGTACCATATAGTAAGAGACCAAGATTTAGACTATGAAATTCCTCCCATTGAGTCGGTCCCCGTAGTGAGGGAATTTTAAGAGGTCTTTCCAATTGATCTTCCAGGTATCCCTCCTAAACAGGAAATTGATTTTGGTATCGCCTTTTTACCGTATATAAATTCCATTTCTATTTCGCCTTATCAGATGGCTCTAGCCTAATTAAAAGAGTAAAAGGCTCAACTCAAGGATTTACTAGACAAAGTTTTCAAAAGACCAAGTATTTATCCATGGGGTGCTCTGGCATTTTTTCTGAAGAAGAAGGATGGGTCCCTTAGAATTTTCATTGATTATCGCCAAATAAATAAAATCATTATTAAGTACAAGTACCCTCTCCCTCGGATTGACGACATGGTTGATCAACTCCAAGGGGAAAGATACTTTTCTTAAATTAACTTGATTTCAAGGTATCATCAACTTAGAGTGAGAGGTTAGGATATACTAAACAAATATTTTGGACTAGAAATCATCATTATGAGTTGTTATTAATTTCCTTTAGTATCACTAAGACCCAACGACGTTTATGGAACTTATGAATAGAGTATTTTCAAGTTACCTAGATTCATTTGTTATTATCTTCTTTGACGACATCTTTGCATATTCGAAAAAGAGGTGAACATACGCACAATTTGAGGGTGGTGTTGCAAGTGCTAAACGAACACCATTATTTTTCCAAGTATAGCAAATGTTAGTTTTTGTTGAGGTCAGTGTCATTTCTTGGTCATATCATCTCTGGTAAGGGAGTTGAGGTTTATCAAAGGAAAATAGAGTCGGTGAAAAATTGACCTAGACCCTTGATTCCAACCTACATTAGATGTTTCGTAGCTCTAGGGGATTTTTATCTGAGATTTGTTGATAGTTTTGCATCCATGCATCTACCTTGACTACTTTTACCCAAAATAGTAGGAAATTTTAGTGGTCAGAGGCATGTGAAAAAATCTTACAAATGTTGAAGGATAGGCTTACTTATGCTCCGACATTGACCCTACCGGAGGGTACAAAGGGTTTTGTTGTATATGTTGATGCATCCTGAGTAAGGTTAGGGTGTGTTCTCATACAACATGGGAAGGTTATATCCTATGCCTTTAGAAAACTAGAGGTACATGAGATAAATTATCCAACTCATCACCTTGAATTAGCGGCGGTGGTATTTTCTTTAAAGACTTGGAGGCATTACTTGTATGGGGTCTATGTGGATGTGTATACAGACCATAAAAGTCTTCAATACGTAGGCCACATCCCGAAACCACACCCTAGAATTTAGGGCAAATCGCGGATTGCAACTGGCATATTTGACCTATCAAAAGTCTTGTACAAGCTCCTTTCCGTAGACACGAGAATAAAAACTTTTTCACAAAACATTTCATATTCTTTAAAAGCTCTTTTATTAGAAATCATAGGAAATACTAAGTCGCAATCTCATCAAACATAGACAGGAGAATACTTTGGGACACGGACCTTACAATACTAATATAGAAATTACTTAGTCTATTACAACACTTTGAAATAGAAAACATAAAAGACATCTATATATGTTGTCAAGTCAATTGAGGACATATTTCACTTTGCTTAAACGACTCTAGAATCTAAACACTCCTTATCAATCCTTGTCACCTTTCACCTACACCTTTAGAGATAACAAAATGTATTGAATTTGTCCAAACAATTGTACTAAGTATGGCATTATGCATAAAATCATGAAAACAAACATTTATTAGAAATATGTATCTCTGCATTTAAAAATAATATTATATCATAAGAATAACATTTATCAACTTAGAAACACATAAGGTAAAATTTAAGTGATTTAGTTCATTTTTAAGAATATCTTACATAGTGAACTACTTCATTGTAACAGTTAAGTGCCTTCCCTTCACCAAAGACAACTTATAGCATGCAATTATCCCACTAAAATATATCCTAAGACTCACTTAAGTAACACAAAGAGAGACTGCCCATACACCCTCTCTAAGCATGCCTAAATTACCCTCAAGACTACTCATAATGAGACACATACACTCTCACAAGCGACAATACACATGAACATGACATCATTTTGCCAAAGGTGATTCTAAGTATCACTTGAGTGAGTTCTGAAGCAACCTCCCATAAAATCCCTTAAACACACACTTAAGAGATCCTATAGACTACGTATGATAGAATCATTCTCACTTAACACAACAACATATAGACAATCTGACATTTTCTTACCAAAGGATATCAAAAGACTCATTTAAGTAAATCAAAAAGATAATGTCCATGATTGACCTCTACAGACTACCTAAATTATCCTTAAGACTACCAAATTTAAGATCATATCTACACATTTAACCATTTTTCCTAACTAGAGTCATTCGTAAGACTTATCTAGGTAGTATACAAAGTGACAATTCATATACCCCTTTCACATCCTAACTAGACAACCCTTAACTACTCTACGTAAGTACTTATTCATTTAATATACTTTATTAATTTAAGTCATTACATTCATTAGTTTATTTAAGACTCATTCATCACATAAATACATTCAAGTAATGGTCGTGGACAAGACCTGGGGACTCTAACTAACACCTTCTAAGCATATTGTGCAATGTATTAATAGCGTCCCATACCACCACCTAAACCTCATACAACTTGTCTAATGCTAGTAGGAATCACATATGATGAGAATAGGAAATAACCTACATAGACCATGATAGCAAAGCATGGAATCTTGAGTTCTATCCTAATCCGATGACGGTGTTGGACTTGCAAATGGTAGAACTTAGACGCATCCCATGTAGGAATATGGTTAAGGAATATGCAGGGCCTATTTTTTACTTTAGTCTCATTCTTTAGATATACTTACCTTATCATACTCACTCGGTGCTAACCTTTATTTTCATCGAGTAATTTACATTAATGGTTTAGATAAAGGGGTTCCATATCAACTATATAATTCAATCACATTTACCCAACCAATGAAAGGTCCACTAGGGCTACCTTACAATGGCGATAAGAAGCTCATAAATGATTTTCCTAAGGTTTGATATGACGCCATTACAGCCAACCAACATTAAGTCTATCATTAAATTACTTTAAGGATACCGTCACGGCTTTCGACTGCCACATTCATAACCTTACCAATAGGTTCAAGGTTCCACATAGAGGATTCTCTTAATATCATTTAAAGTCTCATGTCATTCATACATACAATACTAAGAGGCTTTAGCATCGTAAGTCAAAACATCTCATATTCACATTCACATATCATCAAGTAAGGGACATAAGTCAACCAAGACAAGACAGAACATACTTCATGTAACCACATGTTACATGTCATTCTACAAGAACATAGAAATAACCATTATCATTTTTAAGTCATCCTGTAAATATAACCATCATATAGTAACATAGCCACNCATATTTAAGTCATACTATACACTATCATATCATCATAAATATGACCATCATAGACTCATATAGCCAANTTAAGTCATCCTGTAAATATAACCATCATATAGTAACATAGCCACGTAGGAACAACCATACATGAAGCGTAAGACTATACACATAAAGTTATAGACATAGTCTAACATGATCTTCAACCATACATATAAAGAATACAGACTTTTACATTACTTCACATGTAGGTAGATATGCTCATACTTCACATAAATCAACTAGAAAAATCATAATACTTCAAGTAGTTGAAGACAAGGCCAGGATCATCATATTACTTAAAATAATGCCGACAACGTCACATCAATTCAAAATAAAGCACATAAAACCGCTACCATAAGTGGACCATACCAATGAAAACATAATTTAAGTCTAATTCCCATAAAATAAAAGGAATAATGGCAGCATACCACCACTCTATCCTCAGCTCTTCAATCAAATGCTAAATCATCCAATTCAATATCATAAGACCTTTACGCATGGCCATAACACATAATTCAATGTAATTATTATAATACTCAATCAAACTAGGTCAATTTACTATATATTCATCAATAGAAGACAATCTAGATATCAATTCAATGTTATTATCACAACATTCAATAACCCATAGAAAACAACACCAGAATTCATAAACATAAGATCAATATCACTTAACCCATAACATAGTAAAAAACTAGGTTTCTTCTACTATATGGGTTCATAGGTCAATGGAATTAAAATAATCGAATAAAAAACAATTCAATAAATATCCAAATGCTTAAAAATCTTTAATGCAAGAACCCATGGAAAGATCAAGAAATTGGACAATTTATCTTTGAAAACATTAGGAAACATCATTGAAAGTTGGGCTCCCTGCTGAATAGTTTTCAAGGATCAAAAATCATACCTCAATGAACATAATTCTTCAATTTGATGAAGAATCTCCACTCAATATCAAATCCAAGGCCTTTCTTGAAGTTTTGGCTCTGATACAGTTCTAGGGAATTTCTAAAGGAATTTGGAATTTGATTTTGAAGAATGAAATCTTCCATGTGTTTTAGGTTAAACATATTTAAAATACCCAAAAGACCCTTAATGAACCTCCCAAAATCATATTTGAATGTGGGATGAAGTTACTTGTCACTCCACAAGCTACCCTCGAGACGCGGACAGGGAACCTAGAGCCACAAGTTATCACAAACTAACCTTGTTGGCATGAAATGAGCATACTAGAGTAAAAAACTGATGCGGAAGCTAAATTATAATATATAATGAAAAGATGGGGAATACCATATGCTAATACTGATATAATATGAAGACTCAGGAGTTTAATACAATGAAGTTGCTAACTCAACACTAAGCTTAAACTAACTACTAATATAAGCCTCTAACTAATAAGAAATACTGGGAAAATCCCCAGCTAAGTCTAGCAAAAACTTAATCTACTGAAAAAAACTCATGACTATTTCTTTGGATAATGAGGACTCACCACTGGATCTATTGAACTAAAGATTGGAAAATCGATCAATGCATGATCTGGATGCAGAGAACCTGAACCTACATCACGAGAAGATGTAGCGCACGTATGCCTTAGTACATGAATGTACTGAGCATGTAGGATAGAGTAAAACTGCAATAAAACATAACTGAACAAGAACAAAAGCAAGTATAATAATTTGAACATGATATACTTATTTCTGAGCTAACTGGATACAACGAACAATTTATAACATGTTGTAACTAAATTCTTAATATACTGATAAATGATCAATGCTAGAGAGTCTAACTGAAGTGTGGAAGATACTACTAATCGATAATAAAACAACATGAGCTAAATGTGGAGTCCGATGTGTTCGCCCCACCAAGAGGACTCAATATACCCTTCCAGAGGTATAAAGGCATGCTGGCGTGATCACTAAACTGATTGTCCAGAGAGGGCACTTCCAACCTACTTGGCTAGTTGTTTTGGGACTATTGGGTACGCTGAACCCCAGTCCAACTCGATCTTACACTAATCCCATTTATTAATGGAGTTAACTGATTATTTTTTGAGTTTCTATAAATACAATATATCTAAAAATCAACATGCAAACTGAGAATGCAACGTTTAATCTGAGAATGATGCATTAAAAACAAAAGCATGTATAACTGTATAACTAAAATATCTAACCCAGCATGTGTATTTCAAGAACTAAAGAAATACAAAACTAGGGTTCTGAAATTCATGCTATAATCTGAGTATTAACATTATAATATTATTTGGAACATATATTTTCACTAAATCATGAAGTTGTGCTGTAATTTTAGGAACCCTAGGATTAATCATTAAAAGACAATCAAGAACTGACTGAAAACTAGGGACCCAATAGGTGAAAGGAAAACACCAGTAAAGTCCCCCATGCTCGGTGATGAAATTCACGGAAAAACATTTAGGTTTCATGGTTGGAACTGCTGGAAACTTGTTGCGTTCTTGAACTAGGGTTCTTGAGATTTTTCTCATCTCTTGCTTCTAATTTTCTAACTTTTGGTTTATGATTTTTACTTAGGTAAGTTCTTGTTATTTTTCTACGCTTAAACTGAATAAAATCTGATGATTTAGGGTCAAAATAACTTATTTTTGGGTTGAAACGAAGTGGGAAAACACCCCTGACCTTTTTAATATCTGGCCAAACGACGACCAGGACTGACGGTCCGTCGTTCCATCGACACTCCTTCATTTGGTCTGTAGGTTGGGTATGTTTGACATACCTTTAATAAAATGGTCTTAGTTTTTTATTCGAAGGTCTAATTTTAGTAAAGTCGGTGGCTATGGAAAGATAATTCAATTATCTATCTGTTGGTATGTCATGGGACACCTAATTCATTTTGTGCTAAGAGTTATAACCATTTGAAGTTGACCCAGCTGCATTTCCCCCTTAATTATCTGCCAATTCCCACCTATGATAAGATTTACAGACCGTGGGTTCACCTACGGACCGTGATGGTCATCCGTGGTTGCTGTCAGAGAGTGGGTGAATGGGGTGCCGATCGACGGTCACGAACTATAGACCGTATGTCCGTCCGTCGATCATGACTTAACCAAATTTTCCTTGGCTGAGATTTTGGGAGTTTCTGACTCCATTTACGGATGTGCAGGATGGACCGTGGGCAGTCTACGGTCTGTCGATGGCTCTGATCATTACACTTGCAGATTTTTCTTAAAATCTTATTTTTAGTCGGTTTTGGATATCGGGTGTTACATTATCTCCCCCTTGGGAACATTCATCCTTTAATGAAGACTAAACTAGCTTGAATAGAGGGAGAGAGCTGCTAACCTTACTATTCAACACTGAGGACTGAGTTTCTGACTGAATTGAGTTCCGAGAACACACAAATACGCAGAAAATCCAAGTACAATGTGAGAGAAAATAATTGTAGGGATAAATTCACAAATGAATGACGGGAAAACTGAAGAGGAACTATTACCTCAAGCTGGAGTGGAATCGGAAGGAAAGAGGTGAGGATACTTGGCTTTCATGGCTGCTTCTGCTTTCCGAGTAGCTCCCTCTACGGACTTAGTTCTACACAAAACCTTGACTAAAGCGACTTTCACCGCCTTATAACCTGCCGGTCAAGAATATCAACTGGTACATCCTCATAAGAAAGATTATCTTTCACCTCCATACTATCTAATGACACTATAGAGGCTGGATCATCCACGCATTTCTTCAAGAGTGAGATGTGAAAGACAGGATGCACTGCTGCTAATTCTGTTGGAAAACTCTAACTCATATCCTACCTTGCCAACCCTTTTCAAGATCTTACAAGGGTGTGCATATATTGGACTAAGGTTCCCTTTCTTTCCAAATCTCATCACCCCTTTCGTAGGTGAGAGTTTAAGAATAACCCAATCATCAACTTGGAACTCTAGTTCCCTTCTCCTTACATCTGCATAAGATTTCTGACGGCTTTGGGCTGTCTTAAGTTTTTTTCTAATGAGTTGGACTTTCTCCATAGCCTAAAGGACTGAGTCTGGACCTATCAAAACTTCTTCACCTACTTCGTACCAAACAACAGGAGATCTACATCTACGCCCATATAAAGCGTCATAAGGGGCCGTTAGAATATTGGAATTGTAGCTATTGTTTTAGGCGATCTCAATAAGAGGAAGGTGATCATCCCAACTACCTTTGAAATAGATCACACAAGCCCTAAACATATCCTCTAGCGTATGAATGGTACGCTTTGCCTTTCCATCCATCTGCGGATCAAATGATGTGCTAAGATTAACTTGAGTATCAAGACCCTTCTTCAATGACTTCAAGATATGAGAAGTAAAATGAGGACTTCTATTTGGAGATAATAGACGAAGGAACCCCATGTAATCTCAAAATATCATTATTTTAAAGCTTGGCATAGTCTTCTGCCGAATCTGTAGTCTTGACCGCGAAAAAGCGATAATACTTGGCCATCTTATCAACTATCACCATAATGGAGTCATGTTGTCTGCGAGTACCGGGGGGGGGGTAATTTTGTGATGAAGTCCATATTGATCACATCACACTTCAAAGTAGGAATATCGATCTCTTGAGTCATACTCCCTGGTCTCTAATGTTCTACATTACTTGTTAGCAATTGGGGAACTTACTCACAAAATTTGCTATATCCCTTTTTATGCCATTCTACCAATAGACTTCCCGCAGATCGATGTACATCATAGTGGCACCTGGATAAATAGAATACCTGGAGTTATGGGCTTCTGCAAGAATATCTTGTCTCTACTCGCCCACATCAGAACAGTCAATCTACCCATGTTAGCGAAGTACACGATGTCCCCCTTTGGCGAAAACCTCCGACCTGTGATTATGGACTTCACCCTTAAGTTTAAGCAAGATTGAATCACTGTCAAGTTTTTCCTTAACCTCCACTGCCAAAGAAGATTTTCCCCACTCTAAAATGTTACACCATTGTCTGATATGCTTATAAGAATAACTACAAAATGATCAAGCCTATGAACATCCTTCGCTATTTCCTTGATTTCTTCCTTAACATGGGATACACATCCCATACATTATCTACTAAGAGCATCTGCTACTACATTCGCCTTACAAGGATGGTAATGCACACTCATATCATAATCCTTAAGGAACTCAAGCTATCACCTCTGGCGAAGATTCAACTACTTTTGGGTGAACAAACACTAAAGGATCTTATGGTTAGTGAACATATCTACATGAACACCATACAAGTAGTGTCTCCAGATCTTGAGTGCAAACACCACTGCTTCAAGCTCGAGGTAATGAGTTGGGTAGTTTTTCTCATGCAAGTTAACCTTTCTAGAAGCACAAGATATAACCTTATCTCCTTGCATCAACACACAACCAAGGCCAACTCTGGATGCATCGCAATAGATAACATCACCATCTAGTTTCAAATTCTGTGAAGCTTTTCTCATAATCATCTAACAATTTGAACTTTACCATCTTCTGAGTCAACCTAGTCAATGGTGACGCTATGGATGAAAATCCTTCCACGAACCTTCTGTAATAACCCACTAGACCTAAGAAACTTTTGATATTTGTAGCAGAGGTAGGTCTGGGACATTGTTTCAATGCTTCTATATTCTACGGATCCACTCGAATCCCCTCGCTTGATACAATGCGACCAAGAAAAGCAACGTATTGTAACCAAAACTCACATTTGCTAAACTTAGCAAATAACTGGAAATCTTTGAGAGTCTAAAGAACAACTCTCAAATGACTTGCATGTTTTTCCTCATTCCTATAGTATATGAGAATATCATCAACAAATACGATAACGAACAAGTCCAAGTACTTTTGAACACTTTTTCATTAAATCCATGAAAGTTGTAGGAGTATTGGTTTTGTCCAAATGACATAACTAAAATTCATAATGACCATACCGAGTTCTAAAGGCTATTTTTGGAATGTCACTATCTTTGTCTCTAAGTTGATGATAACCCGATAGCAGGTCTATCATTGAGAAATGGCTATCACCCTAAAGTTGGACAACAAAGTTATCAATACTGGGGATGAGATACTTATTCTTGATGGTGACCTTTTTCAACTTTCTATAGTCAATGCACATTTTGAGATAACCATCTTTCTTCTTTACAAACAACAATGGTGCACCCTATGGTGAAATAGTATGTATGATGAATCCCTTATCTAGAAGGTCTTTGTAACAACCCTATAATTACTATGCTAAGTATTGCTTAATGTATCTAGAATGCCTTCGATTAGACCGGGTTCACACAGATTGATGCGCATAGAACTAGACCTCTGAACCCTTGCAATAGCCAAGCCAACCATCTTGGTTAGTTAGTTGAGCTATCAAAGGCTGGGTCCTTCCATGTAGGTCACCCAAATATGAAAATTTCCCCGGATGAGTCTTAATCGTACTTAAAAAAGGGCAATCTTATGTTTGGAGGTTTTAGGGGTAAAATGGTCTTTTCCATGCTAATAGTATTGTACTATCCTAAATATTTATGTAATTAATTTATTTATATAGTGGAGGGGCAATTCGGGTAGGAAAGCACAAAATTTACCCTTTGAGCAAAATCTTGCTTCATCCGGGTTCAAACCTTGGTGGAAGCAACGATTTAATTTATTTATTGTATTTAGTTAATTAGTTAAACTAATGAATAGTTAATTTTATGATTTAATTAAAGGAAAATAATATTTTTGATAAAATAATAATAATAATAAGATTTTTAATGAGGAGTCCTAGTTTGATTATGTGTCCACCTGACTCCACCTGACTCTTGTAATCCTAATCATCTCATTCTCACGTGTGTCACCCTCATTCTCATATTTTGATCTGCAAAAGCACTGAAAATAATAGTTCTTCACCCTTGAATAACTTACACAAAAAAACTCAAACGAAAATCTAAGCTAAAAACGAAAATCAACAACATTCTTCACGACGAATTGGATTTGGGATTTTTGTGGTGAGGCGATGGTGTCGTAGGAATAGGTAGCATTAAAACATACCTCGAAATTGGTACTCTCGGCCACGAATTGAAAATAATAGCTATGTTTAAAAAAAATTCAAAATTGTGAGGTTATAGGGAATTGAACCCAAGACCTCACAAAATGCAAATTATATAAAAATTTAATGAGAAAAATGAAATGAGGTGAGTGGGGATTTAACCCACAACTTCTTTAATAGATGCGAGAGTTAGGTTAAAAAAAATATGGTGAGTGAGAATTGAACCCACAACCTCTTGAATAGATGAGAGAGTTAGGAGAAAAATAAAGGAGACAAATAAAATGAGGTGAGTGGGGATTGAAACCCACGACCACTTGAATAGGTGAGAGAGTTAGCAGCAAAATAAAATGAGGTAAGTGGGGATTGAACCACAACCTCTTTGATAGGTGAGAAAGTTAAGAGAAAAAGAATGAGCTCGTGGGGGAGTGATCCCACAACCTCTTTGCCTTAAACGAAGAAGATAGAAAGGAAAAGAATGAAGATATTATGGGGGTGATGGGGATCGACCTAGGGTACGCCAAATTATAAATATGCTCAAGGGATTTGAAATCGGGTTCCCTTGATCAATTCCGTATTGAAACATAAGTCATACGTGAACAAATAAATGATGAATGCTTCCTCTAAGGATTGAAATCAAGATCATGGCATACCAACAAGATGCATACGTCTTGTACCACATAATATTTGGTAAAAATGAGTCACTAAGACGAATTATGAATGAAGCCCCATGGCTTGTACTATGAATCCATAAGTCCAACTTACGTTGAAAAGTAAGCGAACCTAAGGTGTATGTATTGAAATGGTGTGAACTTAAGAGGTTCAAGTAAGAGTGTGAAACAAACAAAAAGTCCAAGTGCATTGACATATGACGAAATGAACATTCACGTAAGGGGAGTGTATAATTATTCAAATTCAAATCTCAACCATACTCCAAAAGAAGGTTTTAAGAATTAATTCATAGTTAATATGTATAGGAAAGAAACTTCATGGCTATATGCTAGTGCAGGTGAGACAAGCTACATCTACGCCTAAAATCAATGTCACTAATTGTAATGACTAAGAGAGTATAGTCATGCTAAATGATGAACAAGCATAGAAAGAGTGGCTACATGAGGATAGGCTAGTACAAGTGAGACAAGTTGTATCCAAATCTAGAATCAATGCCCCTCAATGAAACTCCAAGAGAGAATATGTGTGTTCTACGATAAACAAATAATGGAAGGTTATTAAAGATGAAATTAAAATATGTAAAAAAAAAACAGGGTGGCATCACAATATGAGGCTAGTGCAAGTGAGACAAGATGTACCTATGCCAAATAGGTCACCAAAAGTACTCTCCTAAGAGAGTGTTGAAAATAAAGAGGCAAGTCTCAATCACACTCTATATGTAAGTGTAAGGACAATTCACACTTAATACGTAACGAAGAGATGATAAATCATCTAATGAGCTATGACTACCTCATGATAGATGCAAGCTTCTATGATGTATGAGTTTAATAAAAATAGGAACTTTAAACGGATCACCAATAGGCTAGCTATGAATGGTGTTTTCCATCCAGACGAGAAAGGGTCTCCTTATATCTCCTACTCTTTCAACCTATACTGCCAATATAGGGTTCTACCTGGGTTCGGTTCCCTACATACGCTACCATGTTTTGCTTCACTTTGGCCAGTGAGTCCTCCTCTTTTTAGTGTGGGGTTAAACACTAGATTTCATGATGCTCACATGATCTATGTAGGTTTAGTCTAAAGTTCCTAAAGAAAGAATGAGGACAACCTCAATTAATGTGCATAATAAAATGAACGATACAAAAGTTGTATGATATGATTATGAAGAGATGATCTAGACTTAAGTAATAACACTAGGTCATTCTTGGATATTGGAAAGTGATCCCGATGATAGTCTTAAAGTACATCCTAGGTATAGCTAGTGTTTACACTATCTTAGGAACAAATGAAAATGACGTACCTATGAATGAATGAAGTAGACTCTGTGTATTCTAAAAAAGGCTCCCTAGTTGAGGTCCCAAATCTTGAGCCGTCATTTTGGGAAGTCGTATTGTTAAGTTCATGATTCCAAGGTCTCATGGCATATGAACAAATGAAATGAAATATGATATGTGCTATATGCAATATGTTATGTGTTGTGTGCAATATTATACGTATTATGATGCATGATACTCTCATGGCATGACTTTGCTAACCCGATTTCGGTTAGTCCACTTACTTGACTTCCCCTAACTCATATCGTTAGGAGAGAGCTTTTCTAAATCATGCATGTCTGTGGTGTGTGCTTCCATATACACATTCTCAGTATAAGTGTTTACTAATTCCACACATTTATCTACTTTTAGGTGCAGGTGCAGATGAACGCTAGAGCTTAGAGACTACGTTGAAGTTATCTGGACGTGGAACATTCATCCAGACTTGGTAGGACCTCGTGCTTTTGAGGATGCTTATCCTTTATATTCTAGCTTAGATATAGGCATGAGGTAGTGGGTAATATTCCACTACCGTTTCGTTCTATGTTATTTTCATACATTGTATTGGTGCATTCTGGCAACCTTATATTTTATGCATATATGACTATTTCATTCAGTTGAGTATCTTGGTATTAGATGGTTGTTGTGAACGATTATGAACTGTTGTAGATAAAACTTATATGAGTATAACATATCCTACTATGAAGTCTATGTATACTTAAAGTAACTAAAAGTTTGAAATATTCTACAAAATTAACCTAGATGAACTAACGATGACGTATGCAGGCTTGTCTGTGACCTCTGAGAGGTCAACAACGCTGGTCTCATCTGGGGTCTAGATTCTAGTCGTTACAAAGTTGTTATTAGAGAAATAGGTTAAATTTCGAGTATAATAATTTCACATCAACCAAATTGAGTAGTTTCGAAGTCATGGTAGTGAAGTGCACCACTATCTTGAATTAGAGACTGCATGATGAATAGGAAAAATTCCCTTCGTCTAATCTTATCGTTCCTTCTCTAATGTATGATTTCTTGGTGTTAACATCATGTCTAAAATGAACTCTTTAGATTCATAAAGATGAATAAGAGGAGACACGTCGGCGGATAGACGGGAGGAGCAGCTCATGGGGTAAATTAAGTTCCTCCAAGGCTCCAGCTACTGGAATGGAGATGCCTGTTAACCCAACTGGGTTGACAGATGGAAAAGTGAAGAAAACCTTGGTACAGATGCCCCAAGCTATCACTTTACAGGGTAAGGGTATGACATCCCAGGCGGATCAACAAGGTGTTCCCAGAGAGAACCCACCTTCCAGCACCATTGGCTAATAGGTTAAGGGACTTTACAAGGGTGAATCCTCCCATTTAGACTACATCTAAGATTGGTGAGGATCTTAAGGAGAAGTGTAGGACAGCTATGCTGCATGATAGCATGGACCTTCTTGGCTTATGGTCCATGTCAAGCAAGTGGTGGAAAGTAGGAAGAGGAAGAACTATAGGGCAGGGAACAAGTCAAGGAAAGCTGAGGAGAATTGTTCAAAGAAGAGTGGTACATAAATTAGGGATAATCCCAGGTTTAAAGGGACTCTCCCACCAAGGGGAGTCAAGTTCATTCAATGGTTTCTATGATAGGGATTCGGAGCCTAGAGTTAAGACAAACATTGAAATAGATACACCTCAAGAGAGGCCACCTTGTAGGAAGTGTGGAAAACTTCATGGAGGAGAGTGTAGGAGGGGCTCTAAAGCCTTTTACAGTTGTAGCAAACTGGGTCACATGATGAAGAATTATCCGTATATGAGAGGTCGAGAAAAAGCGAAGTAGAAAATTCAACGAATGGTTCAAGTGCTGAGGCTCGAAGGAGGAAACGATTCTTTGCACTCTAGTCTACGAGTGTAGGGGAAGACACCTCCGGTGATGTCTCGGGTGCGTAGCCCATATTAATTTTTTCATGTGTATGGTTTTATGCATTAGTATGAAGTTAATATGTAGGAGTCATCTTGTTTGTTGTTGACTTATGTGACTTATGTGTTTATTTATGTTGTATGCTGTGATGAGACTAGTTTAGGAAGGAGTTCCTTAGTATATTAATGCGAAGCTGCTGGTAGGTTTCAAGGATGTGCACCAACCTACTAACATGTAAATAAGATATTCACCAATAAAAAAGCATTGAATAGATTAGGTATGGATTTTCCTCATAAGTGTTATGATACCATAGACTATAAAACCACGGTAGTGAGGTTTCAGTGTACAAATGAGATATGGTATAAATGGGAATGTCGTGGATCAATCCAACAAAGCCATATTATATCTAAGGGGTTAGATATACTCCTCCTAACACATGTTTTGTTTAAGAAACTCTAATTGTTAGTGAAATAGTCGACTTGGTGTATTAAGCCCATAATGTATGTGTAATAATTGTACTATATAGGTTAAAATGAATCCACGTTTGCATGTCATGTTGCTGTTTTTGTATAGCGTGGACATGATTTTTGTGTTGCACGAGTTATGAGGTGCATCATGTATAGTGCGATTGAGAACGAACTTCCTCAATCTGAAACTTGAAACTTTAGATAAGCTTGCTTAATATAAATTATCCAGAGTAAGTGTGAAACAAAAATTCACAAAGAGCAAAGTCTCAAGAATGTAAAAGTATTTTAGGAAAATCAGCCTCTTTATTTTAAAATGATGTGTAGTGTCATTTGGCGACGAATGTTCCTAAGGGTGGGATAGTGTAAAAACCCTAAAATGACTATCCTAAGTAATGCTTAATGTATCTAGAATGCCTACAATTAGACCGGGTTCACACGGATTGATGCGCATTGAAACAGACCTCTAAACCCTTCCAAAAGACAAGCCAACTAACTTGGTGAGTTAGTTGAGCTAGGAAAGGTTGGGTCCATCAAAGTAGGGCACCCGAATATGAAGACTTACCCCGATGAGTCTTAATCGGACATAAAACCGGGTAATACTTGGTTTGAAGTGTCTAGGGTTAAAATGGTCTTTTGCAGGATAAGAGTAGTATTGTAATTACCTTTGAACGAAATCTTCGGGTAGGAAGGGCAAAATTGACCCTTTGAGCGATATCTTGCTCCACCCGGGTTCGTGCCTTGGTGGAAGCAAAAGTTTAATTGATTTATTGTATTTATTTAATTATTTAAATTAATTTATATTTAGTTTCCTGATTCAATAAAAGTAAAATAAGATTTTAATAAGATAATAATATTAATAATAATGATGATTCCTAGTTTTACCAAGTCTCCACCTAACTCTCCTAATCCCAATACTCTCATTGTCACGTCTCTCACCCTCATTCACACGTTTTTGATAAGAAAATGAACGTAAAATAATAGTTGTTCACTCTTGTAGAACTTACACACAAAAACTTAAACGAAAAGCTAAGCTAAAAACGAAAATCAACAACATTCTTCTCGACGGATTGGGTTTGGGATTTTTGTGGTGAGGCAGTGGTTTCTTGGGAATAGGCAGCATTGAAAGAAGTCTTGAACGAGATTAAGGTATTGGTTTTACTCTCTCTTGGTCCCTTTCCCAAGATACCCTTAAAGTTCAGTTTAATCACGATTGAGAAACTAAGGTTGTCCCCGTAGCATGCCCCCGTCATAAGATCATTTAAAAGAATCAAAGCATGCATTGATATGTCTTCTGGTAGATTATTTTAGGTCTGGTTGTGATTATGTGTTGAATGTGTATTCGGAAATCATGAAAGGGATAAAAAATGTATTCCTGAAAAGTATACTAACTTGACTGTTTTGAGCATGTGTGTGCTGAAAATTTACTATGTTTGCTGCCTGAAATTTGTATGTTAAAATGATGTGTTTCGCGTGTATAAAAATGTTGAAAATGTGATTTTCATATAAGTTTAAGGTGTCTGACTGAATGTCACTCAAAATACTACAGAAATCAATATAAGAATAATTGAAAATTGATTGGAAGAGACCAAATTTCCTGCATGCTAAAAATTGGTGGTCTCGGCCAAGAATTGAAAGAAATAGCTATGTTTTATATTTTAAAAAAAATTGTGACGTCATTGGAAATTGAATCCAAGACCTCACCAAATGCAAAATACATAAAAATTTCATGAGAAAAACGAATGGAAAAATAAAATGAGGTGGGGGGGATTGAACCCACAACCTCTTGAATAGATGAGAGAGTGAGGAGAAAAGTAAAGGAGAAAAATAAAATTAGGTCAGTGGGGATTGAAACCACAACCTCTTGATTAGGTGTGAGAGTTAGGAGAAAAATAAAATGAGGTGAGTGAGGATTGAACCCACAACCTCTTTAAAAGATGAGAGAGTAAGGTAAAAAATAAAGGAGAAAAATAAAATGAGGTGAGTGGGGAATAAACCCACAACTTGTTGAATAGATGAGAGAGTTAGGAGTAAAATAAACGGAGAAAAATAAAATGAGGTGAGTGGGGATTGAACCCACAACCTCTTGAATAGATGAGAGAGATAGGAGAAAAATAAAGTACAAAAATAAAATGAGGTGTGTGGGGATTGAACCCACAACCTCTTGGATAGGCGAAAAAGTTAAGAGAAAAATTAAGAGAAAGAGATTGATATTGTGGGGGATTTCTCCCACAACCTCTTTGCCTTACATAAGAAGGAGAGAAGGGAAAAAAAGAAAATATTATGGGGGAGATGGGGATCAACCGAGGGTCCCTCAAATCTGAAGAATGCAAGCACCAAGTTTAATATAATATTAAGTGTTGCTGAAGGGATTTGAAATTAGGTTCCCTTGCCCATATACGTATTGACATATAAGTTGTACGTGAACAAATAAATAAAGAATATTGCCTCTAAAGATCGAAATAAAGATCTTGGCATACCAACAAGAGGCATATGTCTTGTACCACATAATCTTGGGTAAGTATGAGTCACATATACAAATTATGGATGAAGCCTCATGGATTGTACGTATGGACCAATAAGTCCAGCGTACGTTTAAAAGTAAGCGAATGTAAGATGTATGTAATTAAATGGTGTGAACCTAAGAGGTTTAAGTATGAGTGTGAAACATACAAAAAGGCAAAGTGCATTAGAATTTGACAAAATTAACATTCACGTAAGGGGACTGTAGAATGACGTAAAGTCAAATCTCAAGCATTAAGGGGAGTGTAGAATGACTTAAAGTAAAATCTCAAGCATACTCCAAAAAAAAGTTAAGAATGAATTAATAGTTAATATGTAAAGAAAAGAATGACATCATGACTATAGGCTAGTGCAAGTGAGACAAGCTGCATCTACGCCTAAAATCAATGTCACAATGAAATGAGAAAGAGAGTATATTTATGCTAAACAATGAACAAGCAAAGAAATAGTGGCTACATGAGGATAGGCTAGTACAAGAGAGACAAGTTGTTTCCACGTCTAGAATAAATGTCCCTCATTGTAAACTCCAAGAGAGCATATGTATGTTATACGCTGAACAAATAATGGAAAGTGAGTAAATATGAAACGAAAAGATATTAAAAAAGACAAGTTGGCATCACAATATAAGTCTAGTGCAAGTGACACAAGTTGTATCTACGCCAAATTTAAGGTCACAAAAAGTATTCACCTAAGAGAGTATTGAAAATTAAGAGGCAAGTCTCAATCACACTCTATATGTAAGTATAAGGACAATTCACACTTAATATGTAATGATGAGATGACAAATCATCTAATGAGCTATGATGTCTCATGCTAGAAGCCAGCTTCTATGATGAATGAGATGAATGTATTTGAACCTTACACTGAGCACCGATAGGCTATCTATGAGTCGCGATTCCTTCTTTCAGGAAGACAGATGTTCATGTAATTCTCATGAGATTAGATTGTCCGTCCATACAGGTATGAGTCTCCTTATATCTCCTTGTCTTTGAACCTATACTACCAATATAGGGTTCTAGTAAGGTTTGATTCCCTATATGCGCTACCATGTTTTTGTTAACATTAGATGGTGATTCCACCCCTTTTCGCTATGGGGTTAAACACTGGATTTCATGATGCTGACATAATCTATGTTGATTAAGGTTAATGTTCCTAATGAAAGAATGAGGATAGCCTAAAGTAATGCACATAATGAAATGAACGATACCAAATGTATTAGAATAAGACAATAAAGAGGTGAGCTAGACTTAAGTAATGACACTACGTCATACTTGGTCATTGCACAGAGAATCCGATGAAAGTCTTAACTACATCTTAGGTATGGCTGACATTTACACTAGCTTACTAAGAAATGAAAATGACGTACGTATGAACGAATGGAAAGACTCTGTGTTTGCTAAAGAAGGCTCACTAGTTGAGGTCTCATATGTTAGGAGAGAGATTTTCTAAATAATGCATGTTTGTGTTGTGTGCTTGTATATACCCATACTTAGTACAAGTTTTTACTAATTCCATACATTTATCTACTTTTAGGTGCAGGTGTAGGTGAACGATGTAGCATATGAGACTACGTTGCAGTTATTAAGACGTGGAACATTCATCTGGACTTGGTAGGCCCTCATGCTTTTGAGGATGCTTAGCTTTTATATTTTAGCTTAGATGTAGGAATGAGCTAGTGGAGGATGTTCCACTAGTGTTTCATTGTCAGTTATTTTGAGACATTGTATTGGTGCCATTCTGGCAACCTTATATTTTATACAGATATGCTTTTTTCATTCAGGTGAGTATCTTTGTATTAGACGGTTGTTGTGAGTGACTATGAACTAATGTAGATAAATCTTATATGCGTATAACGTATCCTACTATGAAGTCTATGTATACTTCAAGTAACTAAAAGTTTCAAATAGTTTGCTAAAATTAACCTATATGAAGTAATGATGATGTATGTAGGCTTATTTACGAATCTTTAAGAGGTCAATGACACCGGCCTCGTCTGATGTTTAGATTCCGAAAGTGATAATCTTTCAACTACTTTTAAATTCCTTAAGCTTTGCTTGATCCATTCTGTGAGGATGAATATAAATAGGGTGAGTATCTGGGAGGAGATCAATTCCAAAGTTGATTTCCATTTAGAGAGGGACTTCAAGAAGATCTTCTGGAAATAAATCTGGAACTCACAGTCTTATGGAACTGACTCAACAGTTGGGGTTTCGGAGCTACGATCCTTAACCCGAACTAGATGATAGAGATGACACTTTGAGATCATCTTATGGTCCTTAAATTAAGAGATAAACCGACCCATAGACGCTAAGGTACAATCCTTCCATTCTAAGATTGGTTCGTCTTGAAACTGAAAACGAACAATCCTAGTTGTACAATCGGCTGAGGCATAGCATGAATGTAACCAATCCATTCCTAAAATGACATTGAAAACTACCATTTCCAATTCTACAAGATCTTCTAAGTTGAGTTTCTAAGATACTGTTACAAGGAAATTTTGTATCCTCATCTAGTTATAATTGGGTCACCGACTGAAGTAGAGACTGAGAAAGGTTTTGAGAGGGTTTTTGGACTAATACTTAATTGGACTGCTACGTTAGGAGTTACAAAGGAAAGATAGCCCCTGGATCTAACAATGTATAAACATCAAGGTTGAAGACTCGTAACGTACTAGTGGCTACATAAGGAGAACCTTCCTAATCTTGGCGAGATTGAAGAGCGTACAACCTATTCTTGTGATGACCACCACCTATACAAGATGAGTTGCTCTTCTTAATAGGGTGACTTGCAGGTGCTCCTGAAGTTGTAGACTGAGCTCAACATTTTCCACCTCCTTGACCCTGTCTAGAAGGATAATCCCTCAACCTGTGACCAGAATGACCGCAACTAAAACATCCTTCAATTCCTGCAAGACACTCACCTTGGTGGTTCTTACAACAATTAGGGAAAGTGGGGTAAGTATCGGTGCCGACAAATTTTCTCTGAGACTACGAGCCTGGTGGTCTACCCTTCTAGTCAAACCTGGTCTTGGAGGATGGAACACTAGATGACGAAGGTACTGGAACTTAAAACTCTTGCTGACTGTACGAGCGATTTCCAACACCCAATTTCTGATTAGAATAATCATAGTTCCAAGTCCTAGCCTTCTTATTCTCCTTAGCCTGTTCCCTAATCTTATCACCCTCAACCTGTTGATCATGATTCATAAGTGTAGAGATGTTCATATCTCACAGTAACATAGTATTTATGCCTTCAGTTTTCACCGAATCCGACACTCCATACAACAACTTATTCATCTGAGCATACCTGGTGAGTTGGTCAAACTTCAGTCCATACAATTGGATTGTCATGTTACCCTGCCTCAAGTTCATGAATTTTTGAGACTTTGTCTCTCTCAACTCCATTACGTAAAACCTGTCAATAAAAGTCTCAATAAAGCAATACCAAGTTATAGGAGCTGCACTTGCACCCCTATTCTCTTTCCAATGAATGTACAAGATATAAGCAACATCCTTCAACTTATATGATCCAAACTCAACTCGATCATTCCTAGAGACATGAATTACCTTAAATGTTTTCTTGATCTCATCCAATAAATTTTGAGGATCATCATTAGTCTGTGATCCTAAGAACTCAGACGGATTCATCCTAACAAAGTCACAGACCCTTGCTGCTACTGATCCGCCATTTTCATTCACATGAGTATGAACTCGATTGTTCTAGTTTTCATACTCTAAGCCAACATCTGTATGAAATTCCTGAACTCCACATTGGAGACTTCTTGATATGGGAATAGTGGAGCTGCATTTGCATTCCTTATATTCGCATTCCTAGAGTTAGCTCTACGAGGAGGCATGATTTGAAATTTAGTTAGTCAATGTAGAATGAAATAAGATCATACCTCATGCACGATGAGAGTAACAAAAAAGTGAGTTTTTCCTAACACTTCATAGCCTCCCTCTAATTAGATGTGGTTCACTTCACACCTATGAAAAGGACTCTACTTTGTGCGGATTTTAAGAAATCCTACGACTCTTAAACCTAGTACTCTGATACCACGTTTTGTCACACCCCGAGCTACCCCCAAGACGCAGACACGGAACATTGGACCACCAATGATCCAAAGATAACCCTGCTGGCATGATCATGAGCATACTAGGGATAACAAACTAATGTTGAAGCTAAATAAGAATTTATTATGAAAACATGGGGAATACACATATGCTAAAACTAAAATAATACGAAGACTGATGTGTTTAATACAACGAAACTACTAAGTCAACACTAAGCTGAAACTAACTATGTTAGGAATAAGCCTCTAACTGACTAGAAATATTGTGCGCCAACTAAGTCTAGCGAAAACTAAAGCTAAAACACGAAATAGTGAAAATAAACTCATGACTATTGTCCTCGGAGAATGACAACTCACCACTAAATTGGCTGAACTAAAGATCAAAAAATTGATCTATGCGTGATCTGGATGCTGAGAACCTGAACCTACATCACGAGAAGATGTAGCACAAGTATGCGTCATTACTTGACATACTGAGCATGTAGGATAGAGTAAAACTGAAACAAAACATAATTGAATAAAGAGAAAAGCAAGTATAATAATCTGAACATGATATACTGATTTATGAGCTAACTGGATGCAATGACAAATTTATAACATGCTGAAATTAAATACTGAATATACTGATAAATGATCATTTTAATAAAGTCTAATTGAACTGTGGGAGCTAATAATAACCATAAGAAAACCACATGAGCTAAATGTGGTGTACGATGTATACGTTTCCAGAGGTATAAAGGCATGCTAGCGTAATCACTTAACTGATTGACCACAGTGGGGGCTTACAACCTACTTGGCTAGTAGTTTTGGGACTATTGGGTATGCTGAACCCTAGTCCAACTCAGTATTATTAAACTCCCATTAATTTATGTATTTAACTGATTATCTCTGAACTTTCTATGAATACTGGATAGCGAAAACTAAACATGCAAACTTAGAATGACACATTTAATTTGATAATAATTCATTAAAAACTGAAGCATGTATAACTGCATAACAGAAATATCTGATCTAGCATGTGTAATACAAGAACTAAAGAACTTCAAATCTATGGTTCTAAAATTCATGAAATAATCTGAGTAATGACATGATAATCTGATTTGGAAGTTATATTTTAATTAAATCATGATGTTCTGCTCTAATTCTAGGAGCCCTAGGTTTAACCATTAAAAGAGAATCAAGAACTCATTGAAAACTAGGGACCCGATGGGTGCAAGGAACCCACGAGTGAAATCCCAGATACATGGTGATTAAATTCACGGAAAAACACTTAGGTTTAAGGGTTGGAACTGCTTGAAACTTGTTGCATTCTTGAACTAGGGTTCTTGATCTTTTTCTCATCTCTTGCTTCTAATTTTCTAACTTTTGGTTTATGCTTTTGACTTAGATAAGTTCTTGTTATGTTTCTAGGCTTAAAATGACTTATATCTAATTATTTAAGGTCAAAACTATGTATCTTAGATTTTAAACGATGTAGGAAAGGACCAAAAGACCACTGAGTTTGTTGTGGTCGGACCAAATGAAGACCAGGATTGACGGTCCATTATTCCATCGACGGTCCATCGTTTGGTCCATAGGTTGGGTCTGTTCGACAGGACTTTACTAAAACTGGCATAACTTTTTCTCTCGGAGGTCTTATTTTAGTAAGGTCGGTGGCAATGGAAAGCTAATTCAATTATCTATCTATGGCAGGTCATGGGACACCTAATTTATTTTGTTCTAAAAGTTATTACCATTTGAAGTTGACCCAAATACATTTCCCCATTAAATGTTGATGATTCTGACCTACGATCAAACCTACGGACTGTGGGTCCACCTACGGACGGTGCTGGTCATCTCTGGCTCTTATCAGAGAGTGGGTGAATGGCAGTGTCGATCGATGGTCACCGACTACGGACTGTAGTCTAAACTATAGACCATAGGCGTGTCTGTCTAACATGATTTAACCAAATTTTCCGGGGCTGAGATTTTGGGGGTTTCTGACCCCATTGACGGATGTGCAGGATGGATCGTGGGTCAGTCTGCGGTCCGTCGATGGCCCCCTTTGTTGCACCTATAGATTTTCCTGAAAATCTGTTCTTTGGTCTATTGTGAATTTCGGGTGTTACATTACCATTCCACCCCTCACTTCACAGTGAACATGCGCAGGAAACAGGCTCACAGATGGAGGACCATCGATGGCCCATCCCTTGAATAATGGATTGGCCAGTTGGTCTATGGTTAGGGACAATATCTAGTATTTGGCCTCTCCTCTCCCACGCCTAAGTTTCCATCGACGATTCATCACCTATGGGGCGTCGACTGACCCAGTGGGCGTTTATTGCCTCCGTGGTTTGGGCTGTCTTTGACAGTCTTAGGCACCATGAAGGGTCCTTAATGAAGGACTCTTGGATGGTCCTTGGGGATGTTTTCCCAGAAGTTTCCAACCCAAATATGCTCGTATACAATTTTAGGAACTCTCACATGAAATTCATCCCAAACAAACACGTAAAACTCGACATAACACGCATAGACACACAAAGTCATTTCAAGGCAAACCTTTCGAACGTCATGGACGTTCTTGGATGTTTGACCTCAAAAAATCACAAAACTTGACACACTGCCTATACACACCATAATAACTCATTTAAGGACTTAATAACCTCATGAATACAAGTAAACATATAGAACCACATATGAGGCACATAGGGTAACTTAGTCGTTAAACTTCTTGGTTGTTTTTGACATTTCACGTCAAACTCACCCAAACACTTAGAAACTGACTCTTTTTCGTACTTTTGACCATTTTAGGACCTTAAAACACTCATTAAAACCATGTTTGACTCTATTTAACCTATGTTATTTTTGATATCTTACAACGTATTTAGCAAAGAAGAGTTGAATCTCCGGCAAAGTAGATGGCTAGAGTTTTTGAAAGAGTATGAAATGAGTGTCCTCTATTATCACGGTAATTCCAATGTAGTAGCGGATGCTTTGAGTCATTTATCCATTGGAAGCGTGTCCATTTTGAGGAAGACAAGAGAAACCTAGTCACAGCTGTCTGTAGGTTCGCTCATTTAGGGGTTCAAATTAAAGATTCTCTTATAGGTGGTGTGGTGGTACATCATAACTCAGATTCATCTTTGGAGGTCGAGGTGAAGTCCAAACAACACCTTGATCAAGCATTGATGGAGTTAAAGGAATCGGTTCTTTGTAAACTCAATGACTCATTCTCCATAGGGGGAAGGTGCCTTGAGATACCAAGGGAGGTTATGTGTTCCTAATATAGATGGTTTGAGGAGATGAATTCTTGAGAAAGCTCATGGTTCCCGTTACTCCATTCATCCGGGTTTGATGAAGATGTAGCATGACCTTAGGGAAGTGTTTTAGTGGGAAGGTTTGAAAAAAGACATATCGAAATTTCTCGATAAGTGTCCAAATTGTAAACAATTTAAGGTCTAACACCAAAAGCAGGGAGGTTTTCTCCAAGAAATCCAAGTTCCTACTTTGAAGGGGGAAGACATCAATATGAATTTTGTGGTAGGATTACCTCAAACACAAAAGCAATATGACTCTATATGGGTGATTCTGGATGGGTTTACCAAGTCTGCTCATTTCATTCCTGTCAAGTCTACTTATTCAACAGAAGATTATGCAAGTATATTAATAAATAAGGTTATGTGTCATTATGGCATTCCGTTATCCATAATATCATATCTGGGTGCACAATTCACGACTAGATTTGGGAGGTCATTCAAAGAATGGTAGGGTACCAAGGTGAAGTTAAGCACGACTTTTCATCCTGAAACGGATGGTTAAGCAGGGCGTAATAATCAAACCTTTGAGGATATGCTTAGAGATTGTATTATTAATTGCATGGGAAATTAGGATAAACATTTATCTTGGGTAGATTTTGCCTATAATAACACTTCTCTTTCATCCATATCAATTTCTCCTTATGAAAAGCTTTATGGTAGGAGGTGTAGGTCTCCTATTTGATGGTTTTAAGTGGGTGAGTCTTCACTTTTGGGACCCGATTTGATTTATAAGACATTGGAGAAAGTTCATATCATAACGAACATGTTGCAAATGACCTATAGTCGGCAAAAGTCTTATGCCGATCATAGAAAAATGGATTTAGAGTTTGAATAAGGTGATAAGGTGTATTTGAAAATTTCACCTATGAAAGGGGTGGTTAGATTTGGCAAGAAAGGGAAGTTGAGTCCTCGTTATGTGGGTCACTATGAAAATCTCGCAAAGCGTTGTTAAGGTAGCTCATGTGCTAAATTTTCCTAGTGATTGGCTTTGGTTCATCCGGTATTTCATGTTTCTATGCTTATGAATTGTACTAGTGATCCCGAGTATATTCTTATTATTGAGGGTCTTGGCTCGAAAGATAACCTATCTTATGAGGAAGTTCCTTTTCAAATCCTTGATAGGCAAGTAAATAAATTGATAAATAAGTAGGTGGCTTCCTTAAAGGTGTTATGGAAGAATCACCTAGTTGAGGGTGCAACATGGGAGGCCGACGCAGACATGAAGTCCCGTTTCCCTCTTCTTTTTGATAACTAAGGTTAGTTTTTCTTACTAATAATGAAAAAATGACTAATAATTAAAATTTCTTGATGTTTTGTGAAGTTTTGCATTATGAGTCATTTGGTGCATTTTTATATGGTGAGTCTTTATGAAACGACATGTAGCATATTAGTAAGTTGAACTTTGGCATAGTTGACTAATAAATGCTATGTTGAACTCTTATTGTTATGAGAAGGATATTCTTCATAATGCGATGTTTAGCCTTATCTGTGGTAATGGAAGCATTTTGAAATTGCCTTGTGTAAGTGATATGATTTATGTTGTAACTCATGTTGATACGTAGTGTTGTTGGTTGGGCTGCTAGTCTTGAGTGTATTCCTTCCTTCAAAATATTTTGTGTCATTCGGGGACCAATGCTCCTAAGGGGGGAGTAATGTAACACTTCAAAAAGACAAGATGTGTTCTAGAGCTTAACATGAGTGTCATAAGGATTAGACACGGTTTAACGGTCCATTTTGATGAATATAAGTCATTTAGGAAGTCTAGAAACCAAAACGTCCAAGAATGTACATGACTTTTTGAAACTAGGTCAATGAAGTACTAGCGTGCCTTAGCCTATTTTACTAATTTTAAGAGTTGAAAAATGATTAAAATGTGTGAAAGGGTGTCTAAAATGTGTTTAAGTTGATTCATGGTAAAAGTGTTTGGGTACAACTTCCCAAGGACCAACTAAGGTCCCATTAGAAGGACCCTTTTGTTTGGGGTCAAAAGCACTGCCTGGGCAGTGTGCACCCACGAGGGGAGATGCCAGAACGTGTGTGGATCAGCGGGGCATCGATGTCATCTATCGAACAACACTTTGAAAAGTTCCTGAAGAACCTTTTTTGGCACGTCTCTGAACTCATCGATGGATGAGCAGCACCGAAGGGGCAGGGGTCGTTGACTTACAGACGGACCATTGGTCGAGGTCTTGTAAGTGAGGGCCTGATTTTATGCACATTTTATGTTAGTTCCAATTAATTATTTGAAGGGTTAGTTAGTTCGGGGATTAGAGAGGTCTAATTAACTTACTTAACACACTATATAAAGTCCTAACCTAATTAAACTAATCTAAACTCTCATAACTCACAAACCCAAACTCTATTCCTTCTCTCTTTTTTCTCTCTGTAGTGAAGAACTCCATTAAAGACCAAGCTAGGGGATGGTTTAAGGGCTGCAAAGGGTAAAGTTTCATCTATCTTCATCAATTAGCAAGTTATGTAATCTCTTTCAGCTTTGAGAGCTCTTTTCTCAAATGGTTCCATCAAATTGCCTTCCAAAATTGGGTTTTCAAGTGGGTCTTTTGCAATCTTGAAAAATATTTTATGAATTGATCTTTTTATGATTTATTTTTATAATATGAATATATTATAATGTAATTTAAGCTAATTATGTTATATCTTGACGATTCAGTCTAGTTTGTAGAATATGACCTTTACCCTTTAATATCTTATGATCCTTATATGAATTATGTTACATTGGTTCAATTGACTTTGTTATTTGTTGAATTAATACTAGATGATGTTGTTATACTAATCATGAATGAATTTGGGTGAGTTATAGTCCTTTGCTTCTAGTTCTTGAGAGTTAATCTAGGTTATGAACTATGTTATGAGTTTGACCTAAGTATCTTGTGTTGAGATACAAACTAGTATTGAATTTTGATTCTTTTAGCCTTGTTATCATGTTTGGTCATTGAATTATGATGATGTTATACCCTTAGTGGGTTGAATTAAGGGTTGATGGTAAGACCTTGATGATGAATTATGAAGGAGACTTGTTAAGTGTTATGATCCCTATCATTTACTTCAAATTATGGTTAATAGTAATTAAGTCATGATATAGTATTAGAGTATGCCTTGTATTTGGAGTGATAGGGTGGTATGATGTTTAATTGAAATTTCTTAACCATTGTTTTTGAGGTGTTGTCTTAAGATATAAATGTTATAAGGATGGTGAATGATCTACCAATGTACCTTATCATGAAGTGATATGTAAAAGTGCTAACCTCACTTATATGAATTGTAATGAAAGGATTATACTCATGCATTTCTTATTGATCAATGATGATGATGATATACAAGGGTTAGACCCTATGACCTACAATAAGCTTTGGTGAATAATAAAGGCACTAGAGACATTTCAAAAGGGACTCTATCTTAGCAACGAGAGAAATAGAGTGAGGAGTGTAACTTCCCACATAGGTAATGTAGGATCACTAATGTACTCTTGAGGCTGGAGAGTATAATGTTTATACAATAAATAGGGTCCCAACTATATCTCGCAGTTCTTGAACTATGTTGCCCCCGTTGGAAAACTAGCTAGTGGATCCACGTAGTTACTATGTTCATGTTTTTTTACTCTCTTAGAAAGTGGTCCGCCTTTTTCTGATGTAGGGTTCCATGACACCGGATTCCACGTTAACTCATTTAGTCCATGTCAGTTAAGGAAAGATGTTCCAAAAAGGTAAATTAAGCTAAAGGAATGAACTCTAACTAGGATAACCTAAGGGGTTTAGCTTAGTCTAGGTACGGGTAAGGGACTCTACCTAAACATTGGACTAGTTAGCCTTGAAGGGAGTCTTAGGAGTATGTTCTGGTGTATGAATATCTTTATAATGGTACATCATGTGGATATGATGAACTGGGTCAATGTTGATGTTTTATGTTTATTAGTTTTACTTATAAATATGTGTTGGTCTATATTGTTAAAATATGATGGTATGTATTCTTTAATGTCATGCTATGTGAAGCAGGATGTTGGTCATGATTCTTGTTGAGTTACTTGATTTAGTAAGGTTATGGGGCTTTGCTTGCTCATTTAACTTCTTGACTTGATAGGGGTTCATAGGTAATTGTCATGCTTTTATTATGTTATAATGAACTCTTATTAATGTTTGTTGCTATTATGACTTGATGATAGAGTTACTTGACGATGTATTCTATTACATGTTATGCATGTTGAATTGACTAGTTTTGATGTTGTTGGTCTTGTGATGTACATGCTTATGACTTCATGAATATGCCTAAGTGATTTTGTATGGTCTTTTTGAATACGCATAAGCTTTTTTAAATTAAACTGCAAACCTTTATGAAGTGCCCTTTTTCATAACATGATTATGAAGTATGTAAGCATATGGTCTCATACTTAAAACAAGTGGTGTACTTACCCCATTTCTTCTCTTTCCCCAACATTTTTAGGTTCCGGTCGTTTAAGGGATTTTGGAGACGACGTGGATCTCTTATTCATCCAAGTAGGATAGGCCCTCTCATTTCGAGGGCGATGCCACTATCTAGCTAATGGAGTTGCTTTAGCTTTAAGACTCTTATGTTTCTTTACTTTTCATTTGGATATTAAACGTTGTATGACCCATATGCGGTCTTGTTTCATTGATGTATGAGTTAGGCCCAATTTAATAAACTCTTATTAGATGGTTATGAGATGAGACAACTATTTGAGACTAGTTTTATATATAATGTCTGCAATAAAAGTGGAAGACTAAGTAATCTTCCTATACAAAGAATCTATGTATACTCGATATATATATAATATGTGTATGTAGAGGTCTATGTAAACCTCAAAATAGAAGTAATGAAAAGTTTTAAATTTCCGCTAAGTTAACTTATGAATGTAATTTTGTAAGCTAAGAGTCTATTCTTAGTCATCAAAGAGTATGCTAATGCCGAATACGTCTACGGGTATTCCCGGATGTAACGACATCAACATGAATGTGAACGTCAATGTGAACGTAAATATTAGGATAAAAGTCAACGTCAACATCAACGTAAATGTCAATGTGAACTTCAACATAAACGTCAATGTGAACGTTAATGTAAATGACCCCATGAGCGCGAACGTTAATGTAAATGACAACATGAACGTGAACGTGAATATCAACGTGAATGTGAATGTTAATGTGAATGTCAACTTGAACATCAACATGAATGTCAACTTGAATGTTAATGTGAATGTCAAGGTCGACGTAAATGTTGGCTTAAACGTCAAAGTGAACATCACTGTATATGTCAATGCCAACGTCAACATCAACGTGAATGTGAAAGTCAATGTTAACATTAACGTAAACATGAACGTCATGATCAACGTAATTGTAAACATCAACATGAAGGTCAGTGTGAACGTGAAAGTAAACGTAAACATGCACGTCAATGCAAACGTAAACGTGAATGTCAATGTCAATATGACCATAAACGTACGCATCAACGTCAACATTAACGTAGATGTTAACGTCTACGTCAACCTCAATGTAAATGTAAACGTCAATGTCAACATCAACATCAACGTCAAAATCAATGTAAGTGTCAATGTGAATGTCAATGTGAATGTGCACGTCAACGTCAACGTCAACATCAACATAAACGTAAATATCAACATCAAAATTAAAACCAATATAAATGTGAACGTTAACATAAACTTTAAAGCGAATGTTAATGTGAACGTTAATGTTGACGTAACCGTGAACATCAATGTGAACGTGAACTCAATTTCGATGTAAATGTGAATGTCAACGTGAACGTTGACATAAATGTTAACGTAAATGTAAATGTCATCTTGAACATCAAAATGAACGTCAGCGGAAACATCAATATTAACCTAAACTTCAATGTCAACGTGAACGTCAATATGAATGTGAACGTTAACTTCAACGTCAATGTCAACATCAACGTGAACATCAACATAGGCATGAACATCAACGTTAATGTCAATGTAAACGTGAACATGAACATCAATGTATACGTCAATATGAATATGAACATATACATAAATTTCAATGTAAATGTAAACTTTCACATCAACATAAACATCAACGTCAACATCAACGTAATCATCAATGTGATATATACATGAAGATGAACGTGAACGTCAATGTCAACATGAACGTGAATGTCAATGTCAATGAGAACGTCAACACCAACTTGAACATCAACGTAAATGTTCATATGAACGTCAATGTGTATGTCAAGATAAATTTTAACATAAACGTCAATGTAATCATATACATGAACTCAATGTGAAAGTGAACGTGAATGTGAAAGTCTATGTAAATGTGAACGTCAACGTCAATGTTAACGTGAATGTGAACTTCGATATTAACATTAACATTAACATAAATATGAATGTCATTGTAAATGTGAAGATCAATATAAATGTCAACTTGTATATCAACATGCACATCAGCATAAACGTTAATACTAATGTAAACATCAACGTAAAAATGAACATAACTGTCAACGTCAACGTGACTAACAACTTCAACGTGAATAACTACGTCAATTTGAACGTGAACATAAATGTTAACATGACCGTTATCGTGAAACTGAACGTCAACGTGAACATGCACGAGAATGTCAACATGAATGTCTACGTGAATTTAAATGTGAATGTCAACGTGAATGTGAATGTCAACGTCAACGTCTATGTGAACTTCAACTTGAACGTTAATGTTAACGTTAAAGTGAACTTAAATGTAAACATCAACATCAATGTGAACGTGAATGTATACATAGACATCAGGGTGAACATCAACGTCAATGATAATGTCAACGTCAATATGAAAGACAACGTGCATGTCAACATACATACCAACATAAATGTGGATGTCAACATACACGTGACCATGAACATTAATGTGAATGTCAACGTACACTTAAAAACAAACGCGAATGTGAATGTTAACGTTAACGTAAACATCCACTAAATGTGAACCTCAACATAAATGTGAACGTCAATGAAAATGTGAACATGAAGGTGGACATCAATGTAAACTTGAATTCAACATTAACGTAATATGAACGTAAAAATCTAAGACATGTTCTAGAGCTTAATATATGTGTCAAAAGGTTTGGAAATTGTTTAAAATAAATTTTGATGAATATAGGTCATTTAGGAAGATTAGAAGTCAAAATGTCCAAGAACGTCCATGATATCCGTAAGCTAGTTCATTGAGGTACTTGAGTGCCTTAGCCTATATGACTAGCTTTTAGTAGTCTAAAAATGATGAAAATTGGTGTAAGGGTTTCTGAAACATTTTACAGTGAGTTCATAGTTGAACATCATGGCATGACTCCCCAAAAAATCCCTAAAAGCAGTGAATGGACAGAAGCTGTTAATGGACAATGTCACCAGCGAATGCTACAGACGACTTGTGGTCCAATCAACGGGTCATTGATTGCCTCCATCGACAAACACTTAGAACTATTGTCCAAGGTACATTTTTAAGTAGTCTCTAAATTCATCGATGAGTGTGCAGCACGAAGGGAATAGTGCTCGTCGATAGACACACGATCTGTCGATAGTGGTGTCGTCTGTGTGGGGTATGTTTTGTTGAACGTTTAAATTTAAGTTAATTAATAAGTTGTCTTAGTTAGGAGAATAACTATGGGTTAGGAGTGAACTAATTAAGTTAATTAACAACCAATAAAAAGACCCTAACAAAATTTGACTTACCTAACCTCTCATAATTTCGGAACCCAAAACTTTTTTCCTTCTCCCTTCTTTCTCCCTCCAGTTAAAGAACTCCATTGAAGACCAAGCTAGGGGTGGGTTAAAGTGATTCAAAGGGTCAAGTTTCTCCATAAATATTCATTAATTAGTAAGGTGTGGTATTGCTTTCACCTTTGAGACCTCTTTTTTAAAAGGGTTCCATCAAATTTATTTTAAAAGTTAAGTTTTCATTTAGGTCTTTTCCAAACTCATAATTTATGTTATGACTTTTTTTTTTGATTTTTTTATATTGAATATATTAACATGTATTTTAACTTAATTATGTTATATCTTTATGTATTGGTCTAGTTTGTAGAAGATGACCTATTTCCCTTAACCCTAGGTTATGATCTTGGTCTGAATTGTGTATTGCTTGTTCAATTGACTTTGTTATTGGTTGAATTACTACTAGATGATGTTATTTCATTTATAAATAATAATATTGAGATGATTTCTAGTCCTATAATTCTAGTTCTTGAGTAATTGATTTAGACTATTACTTTGACCTAAGTTTCTATCTTGTGCTTGAACTAGTAATGGATTGTGATGTAGTGCTTCAATTAGCCTTTTTATCATATTCGTTATATTTTTTATGATGATAATACACCCTTATTGGTTTGATTTAAGCGTTAATGGTAAGACCTCGAGGATGGATTATGAAGGATACTTGGTAAGTCTTGTAATCCTTATTCTTTACTTCAATTGTGGTTAATTGTTATTGAGTAATGATGTTGTATTTAAGTATACCTTATGTTAAGGGTTATAGGGTTGGTATGATGTTGAATTGAAATTTTTTGACCATGGTTTGTGAGGTGTTGGTTATGTTATAAATGTTATAAGGATGGTAATGATTTAAAAATATGCAATAATATGTTGTGACTATTTAAATGTGCTAACCTCACATATATGAATTTTTACGAAAGGAGTATACTCACACAATTTTCATTGAGGTATGATAATGATGATTATACAAGGGATAGGTCCTATGACCTACATTAAGCTATGATGATCAATAAAGATATTAAAGACATTTCAAAAGGGACTGTAGCTTAGCACCGATTGAACTAGAGTGTCCCTTCGCACATAGGAAGGTAGGATCACTAATGTACTCTTGATATTGTAGACTGTAATGCATGTAGAATAAACAGGGTGCTAATTATATCTCCTAGCTCCTAAACTATGTTGAGCCAATCGGAATACTAGCTAGTGTATACACGTAGTTCCTATGTTCATGTTTTTGTACTACCTTGGCAAGTATTCCTCCTTCTTCTGGTATAGGGTTCCATGACACAAGATTCCACATTAGCTCATGTTGTCTATGTTGTTTAATGAAAAATGGTTCCAAAAAGTAAAATGAACTAAATATTGAACTCTTACTAAGATTACTTAAGGGGTATATCTTAGTCTAGGTAGGGGTATGCGACTCTACCTATAGGTTGTAGTAGTTAGGCTTAAGGGAAGTCTTAGGAGGATGTTCTTATATATGTATATGTTTATAAATCTGAATGATATGTATATGATGATCTTAAATGTTAATGACATTGTTATGTTGATTACTCTTAGGAATATGTACTTTTGGTCTATATTGCTAAAGTATGGTATTATGTACTCTTAATGTTATGTCATGTGAAGTTGGGCATTGGTTATGATTCTTTATAGGCTTACTTGATTAAGAAAGGTTATGGGGATTAGCTTAGCCATTGGACCAGTGGATTTAGAGAGAGTCTTGACTAATGGTCTTGTTCTCGTTATGTTAAAATGTACCGTTATTCAGTTTTTACCACTTTTTACCCGTCCCAAACAAGATGAAAACGAAATTTCATTCTCTCTCAAGAAACACTCTCTTTTCCAAATTCCATATAAGAACAAGAAAAGCTTAAGGAAGAAAATGAAGGTTTGGAAGTTTCCAAAAAAAATTCATGGATTCTTCATATATAAGGTATTAGATTATCACTATTACGATTCCTTTCCCCAAGAGGTCCTTTCAAGATAAGTTTTCAAGAACTTTGAATGCTAGGGTTTTTACTCTACAAATGGATTTTCTTCCTAACCCTAGATTTATGTTTTTCAATGAAAAGTAAAAATTTTCTATATTCAATTTTGGACCAATTGTTGAGAAATTTATATATAATGTTTGAATGTCGTGTGATACATAAAGTGTTTGATAAAGTGAAAAAGTTATGGTTAGAGTTTAAGGTTATAATGAACCCTTTAGTGACCCGTTTACCTTCTTATATGCTATGTATTGATCTTGTACATAATTTATGAGTTAATCTTGATTATGTCATTGTGTATTTCACTAAGTATTATTATGAATATCGCATGATGAATAAGGTTCTTGGAAATAAGAGGTAAGTCTTAAAAAATTGTGATTACACTAAGTTGTATATGTTATCCTATATGTTGTGATGCTATGTTATGAAAAGTATGTATGATGTTGCTATGTGAATATGCTGATATGAACATGTAAAATGTGCGATCATGATAAGAATATGAATATGAATGTTTATGATATCCCTTGAATGCTTTACACAAGGTGATTATTTTACTTTGATCTCACATAAGAAAGGTTACGATGAAAGGAAAATTCTCATCTAATATAAAAGAACTTATGATCATGTTATACAAGAACATAATCTCCTATTACCTATGATAGGTTTTTGATCAAATACAAATTGAATATTATTTCAAGAAAGGGACTTAATCTAAGCACCAATGTACTAGATATGGGAAGTGTCCCTTCCCTAGGGGGAAGAAGGTTCACAATGATTCTCATGATATTGAGGCTTCCAAGTTATGGGAACTATGGGTCTCTAATACATATACTAGTTCTTGAACTATGTTGCCACCATAGGATACTAACTAGTGGATCCACCTAGAAAGTAACTTCATGATAGGTTCTACTTTGGCCGGTAGACCACTTCTTTACAAAGTGGGAAAGACATTGGAATCCATGTTTAGCTCGCATGGTGTATACTCTTACATGAATGTTGCGTTTTATAATGAATATGTTATTTAGTTATACTGTTATATGAAGCATATCTTTACTTATGGTCTCTTATCTTCTACTTGGTTATATGGGGTTATCGGGCTTCACATGACCATTGCACAAGTAGGTTGGGGATGGGATCATTGGTATGTGTTTTGTATGTTAATTTTATATGATTTATTGAATATGAATTGTTATCGTGACATTATGAGAATATGCCTTCGATTAAGATCATGATTTAAGTGATGTAATGGTTATTTGTATACGTTATATGTTATGTGCATTGATGATTTTCATATAACTTAGCATGTTTTCAAAATATATGATGAATGATCCTTTTTCATACATGTCCTTATGCGTTATGTGCATATACCCATACTTAGTACATGTGGCGTACTGACCCTAATACTTTAAAATACTATAACTATAGGTTTCGGCCATTGAAGTTAAGTAGGACGATTTGAAGTAGCTTGGAACTCATTCTGCAAGTCCTCGTAATTCCTCATGTTCGGGGATGCTATCTGTCACAGTCTCGCTTGAACAAATATTTAGTAGTTTTAAGAATACTCTATTCCATTATTTTCTTTGGATTCTTTTGTATTAGGGCCTATATGGCATATTAACAATTATTGGCTAAGTCCAGATTTGAACTCTTAGATGGTTTTATATATGTGAGACAATTTCTTAGAATATCGTACGGTTTATAAATGTTAAGTATGAAGTCTAAGTAGACTTCATTAGTATATTAAACGTTTTTATTTTCCGCGAAATTAAATTGTATGAATGCGATGAAATCTAAGAGGAAGCTTATCTGCGACTTTGATAGGTTAACTCTAGGTGTGAAAGTGAATGTCAACATAAATGTAAACATCAACGTACATATAAATGTCAACGTCAACATCCATGTAAATTTAAACGTCAAAGTATATGTCAACATCAACATCAACGTAAGCATCAATGTGAACATCAACATCAAGTGAACGTTAATGGTAACGTCAACATAAGTGTTAACGTCAACCTCAACGTCAACGTGAATATGAAAGTGAATTTGAATGTGAATGTCAAGATAAATGTTAATGTCAATGTGTAAGTCAAAGTCAATATTAATGTGAAGGTCAATATGAAAGTCAATGTCAACGTCAACGTTAACGTATATATTAACGTTAATGCTAATGTTAACGTGAATGTGAATGCGAACATGAACGTGAACGTGAATGTGAACATCAACCTAAATAACAGGTCGAAAGCCCACGTGAATGTAAACATCATCGTGACGTAAATGTTAATATAAACGTGAACTTCAATGTGATCGTCAACATGAACGTCAATGTCAACATTAATGTACACGTCCACTTGAATGTGAACGTCACATACACATGAACGTGAATGTCAACATCAACGCGAACATCAACATACACCGGAACGTTAACATCAACATCTACATAAGTCATAATGTAAATGTAAATGTCAACATAAACATTACCATAAATGTTAATGTAAACCTCAACGTGAACGTGAATGTCAATATCAATGTGAACATCAATGAAAATGTGAATGTGAATGTAAACATAAATTCAATGTCAATGTCAACGTAAAATTCAATATAAACATTAGCGTGCATGTCAACGTCAACGTCAATATCACCGTGAGATTGTCAACATCAACGTGAATGCCAATGCCAATGTAAATGTAAACGTCAGTGTCCACATAAACGTCATCATGAAAATTAACGTAAACATTAGCATATGAACGCCTAAGTGAATGTCACCGTCAATCTTAATAAAAACGTGCATGTCAATGTGTACATCAATGTTAATGTTAATATCAACGTGAAGGTGAACATTAAAGTGAATGTAAATATGAGCATCAACATCAACATAAATGTAAGAAGAAATGTCAAAGTAAACATCTGCGTGAACGTCAATGTCAATGTCCCCATCAACCTGAATGTCAACATCAATGTTAACATCAACGTGAATGTAAACATCAGCGTGAACGTTAACGTGTACATCAGTGTGAGCGTGAAAATGAATGTAAACATGAACATCAATGTGTACGTAAACTTCAACATTAATGTGAATGTTAATGTGAACATCAATCTACACGTCAATATGAACGTCAATGTCAACGTCAATATAAGCGTCAAAGTGAATATCAAAGTCAACACCAACGACAACGTCAACATCAATGTTGACATCTATGTGAACGTCAACGTAAAGATCAATGTTAATGTCAATGTCAACATAAACATGAACATCAACGTTAATGTGAGCTTGAACATCAACATGAACGTGAACGTCACGTAAATGTGAAAGTTAATGTGTATATCAACGTCAATGTAAATGTGAACATAAATGTCAATGTTAATGTGAACAGTAATGTGAATGCTAATGCTAATGTTATCGTCAACGTAAATGTGAACTTGAACCTCAATGAATGTTAACATTAATGAGAACTTAAATGTAAATGTGAATGTGAACGTCAATGTGATAGTCAATGTAATGTAAACGTTAATGTCAATGTCAATATAAACATGAACATCAATATCAATGTGACCGTAAACGTCAACGTCAACATAAACGTTAATGTGAACATCAACGTTAATGTGAAATTCAACGTAAATTTGAATGTCAACGTCAATGTCAACGTTAATATGAACATGAATGTCAATCTCAATGTGAATTTCAATGTAAACACCTAGGTAAACGTTAGCGTGAACTTCAATGTGAACGTTAACATTAACGTGAAAGGCAACGTAAATGTCTATGTGATAATCAACATGAACGTCAACATGACTATGAACGTCAATTTCAAAGTCAATGTCAATGTCAACATCAATATGAATGTGAACGTCAACATAAAAATCAACATCAATGTGAACATTAATATCGACATCAATGTGAACGTTAACGTTAATGTCTGCGTGAATGTTATAATAAAAGTGAATGTGAACATAAACGTCAATTCGAACATGAACATCGATGTACACATAAACGTCAATGTCAACATCCACGTAAATATTAATATAAAAGTCAACATCAACATTAACATAAGATTCAACGTGAACGTCAACAACAATATGAATGTCAATGTTAACGTCAACGTCAATTCGAACACCAACATATACATCAACGTTAATATCAAAGTAAATGTGAATGTGAATATCAAAATGTACGTCAACATTAACATTAACGTGAATGTCAACGTAAATATCAATGTGAACATCAACATAAACGTAAACTTCAATGTGAACGTCAACATGCACGTCAACATCAACTTCAACTTAAATGTCAGCTTGAATGTCAACGTCAATGTAAACATCAGCATGAACATGAATGTAAACGTAAACTTCAATGTGACCGTCAACATGCATGTCAACATCAACATTAACGTACACGTCAACGTGAACATGAACGTCCGGATTAAATTCCTAGATAGCATGGTTTATGTCGATTATTGTCTTTTTTCATCATGCAGGATACATACTAGTGTTGGATAAGTAGTATGAAGTTTAGGTAGTGGAATGGGACACTATCTAGACCATTATGTGAAAGTACTTAATTGTTGAATGTCTACTAAATTGTATAATTAATACAATGAGTTAAGTAAAAGCATGTTAATGAAAAGTTATCTATCTATAGAGTAGCTTTGAGGATTGCTTAGGTAGGCTTGGAGAGGGTGAGGGGTGTTGTCTTCATGTATTACATAGGTGAGTCTTAGAGTAATTCCATGTACGGAGTGTAATTAATGAAATGGTAATAATATTATCTTAGGTACTCTAAAGGAACTCTTTGGTGTTTTGAAGGGATTGTATAGGCGGTCTCTTCATAACTTACTCACGAAAGCCTTAGAATCACCTTGGGTAGGAAGGTCTCATGTTTGTGTATATAGAAGTGTTCTTGATATTACATGTTGAATGTGACTTATATGTGAATTTTGTGCTATATATGGTTTTTATACTTGTATTTTTAAGTTTTTACTCAAAAAGGTATATTTTATATTAATGTCCCTTTTTCGTGATTTTATGCATAATTACATACTTAGTACATTCTAATGTACTAATTCCATGTATTTTGGCTATTTCTAAATGTGTAGGTGGAATGTGAGAGGAGTACGTAAAATAAATCTTGTATCCTACAGTTTTGTTCAAGAAAGTGTTTATATGTCCTCAGTAGATCCGAGGACATCATTATCTTTAGTTTTCATTTTTAAAAGTATTGCAATAGACTTAGTATTTCTATATCGTGTCATATAAGTCGAGTCCTAAGATATTCGTGTGTCTAAGATGGAGACTTTGAGACTTAGCCTTATTACTTATGTTTTGTATGAAAGATATTTTGAACTAATATTTCGTATGAAATGTTTTAATTCCGCACTACTTTTCATACATGTATGCAATGAAGGATGTCTAAGGGCTTGTATTAGACCTCCGCGAGGTGAAGTACCCCGTGTTGCGATTCGATGAAATGTATTATCATATAGGGTGTACTGTTGAGTCGTAGCAAACTTTGTATCAGAGCATAGGTTATGGAAGTAGTCTTAGGAATCCAAAAGTCAAAAAAAAGCCACGTCTAGTATAGTCTTGTTTATTGGTGTGAGTCGCGACACATCTATGAGCGAGAGGCTATTTGACGATAGATTTTCACTTCCTTCATCAATCTTGTGTCGTGCCATATAGTTAAAAGTTATAAGTTTCCTTTTTAATGCTTTTCCATGTGTATAGGAGATGACTACTATAAGGATGGTCGTAGGAAGGTGGGAAGAGGAAGGAGTGCATGAGGGGGTTCCTCAAGGTGATCAAATATCTGTAGTGGTACAAAGGATGAGGTTTTGGTGTTTCCCTCGGACATGTCTAATGGGGAGATTAAATACGCTCTCCTCGCACTAGCCCAAGTCATAACAAGTCATGTGAATTGAGGTGTTGAGCCTAGCGTAAAGAATCCTCCTATATTTCTTGGATCAAAAGTAGGAGCAGATTCCCAAATGTTTCTTGATGGTATGTACAAAGTGTAGAGTGTCTTGGGGGTGACTTCTAGGGAGAAGGTGTAGTTTGCTTTGTACCAATTATGGGAGTTGCTCAAGTATTGTACACTCAATTGAAAGATAATAGGTTGGTTGAGTCGGGTTCCATAGAGTGGGAAGATTTGAAAGAGTCTTTCTTAGAAAAGTACTTTCCACGTGAAAGGAGGGAGGTGAAGGTTGGGGAGTTCTTTGACCTTAGGCAGGGTAATGTGGATGTTGAAGAATCCAAACTAAGTAGAAGCACAAGGATTTTGAAGAGGGGTAATTCCAATGAACAAAACAAACCTAAGTTTATGAAGAGATACCCATATAAGGATGGGATTATTTCTTATTAGGGAAAGCTTGATAGAGGTGGTGGTTCTCGAATTGTTTAGCCTACTTGTTATACATGTGGGAAGAAGCATGTTGGGAAGTGTCTAGCCGATACTGGTTTTTTGTATTGTTGTGATAAGGACGGTCATAAGGTGAATTATTGTAGTACTATTGCGTCTAGAGGAAGAGAGGCCAAGAAACATATTCTAAGTGTTCTGGATAGTAGTGCTGCAATGCGGAACCACTTCTATATTCTTCAAGCTAAGGGAGAAAATTTGGGTGATAATGCCGGTAAGTTATAGTTTTATATCTTTAGTTGTTATTGGGTTCCTTCTAAGTCGGGGAGTGTGGTGAGTAGTGGAGTTGTGATTTTTTGTCTCTTCTATTTTATTCAATTCAGGCTTGAGAGATAGAAAGTCATAGAAGCATGTTGCATGATGCATTTTATTTAAGAGTCTTGTTGAAATTGAATTTCATTGATTCCTTGAATTGTGCATTTCATGAAGTTACTATTGTTTTATAAATTGATTTTGTATGGTTTTGTCTCTGAAATTGTCATGCTTTTATCATAAATTTCTTAAGTGTAGCATTTTTTAAAATTTGAGCATGTTTCACTGTTGTAAGGTTGGGCAGTTCACTGTAAATATTTTGCAAAAATTATTTAATTGTTCTTTCAGCGAAAGTTGTTATAATGCATATATATTTGATTTATATGATTATTATAATGTGTGGAGAAGGAGTTATAAAATGAATAATGTGAGTCTCATTGCATAATGATCCGTAGATTAGTTTCGATCTTCTTGTTGAGTTTTGAGTCTCTTTGTTATGTGAAGTTGATATTCTTCCTACCTTTGTGTATTAAATATGATGTGGTATGGTTATGATGTGACATCTCTGAGTCTTATCTCTTGAAAGTATTTAAAATTAAGCAAGTTTCATTCGAGGACGAATATTGTCCAAGTGCGGGAGAATATAACACCTCTAAAACGACTTAGGTGAAGCTAGAGTGTAACATTTTTTTCATGAGGGATTAAAGTTTCCTAAAATGTTTTATAATAGTGTTTATAGTCACTGTATGATGTTTGGTGGTTTTTGTAGGTCGAACGTTCAAGACGTTCGAAAGTTTAGCCTTGCAACGTGCTTGTGGGCCTTAATGTGTCTTGGCAGGTTTTACGTGTTCGTTTTGGTCATAACTGATGTGATAGTTTCCTAACTTGTGTATGAGTATATTTGGGTTCACAAAATTCAGGAAAAACTCCCCAAGGACCAACCAAAGGGTCCTTGAGGAGGACCCTACTTATGAACAAAAGATGTCTCAAGTTGGCAAATTACTACCTGTCACGGACTACATCACGGCAAGTGGAGTTGACTGTGGCCAGTGAAGAAGGTTGTGCACCATCCGTATACTCTTGGAGGCTTGTAAAGGCAATTAATCTACTGCGCGAAGGACCAAAGACCGTCAAAGGCGTCGTGAACCACCTTACGAATGGTGAAGGTGGATGTGGTCCCTAGGCGGGCTGTCCAAATTTGAGTTTCCAAATAAATTCTATTTAAGTTTTTATGAAGTGGGGTTAGTTTTTAAAGGTTTATATCATTAATATAACAGTTTCAAATCATAAAACATTTCTTTAGTTCATTATTTCATAACCCGAAATAAAAACCCCAAAGTCCTCTTAATTCAAAAGCTCCACTTTTGAACCTTCAAGCTTCAAGGAAGAGGACCAATTTCACAAGGTTTTGAACAAAATTTCGTGGGTAAATTCTAAATAAGGTATAGTTTTTCATCCTTGAATCTTCTTTCTTCGAGGATCCAAACATCAAAGTGTTTTCCAAAGATATCTCAAAAGATGAATTGATCTATTTTAACATCTGTCCATGGGTTCTTGCATGAATCGTTTTGAATCAAATATTTATTATTGAATTTTTGTTAATTAGATGATATTAAATATAAAAAAACTCTATGAACCCATGTAAATCATGATTTCCTATTTTTGTTCCTAGTGTGGGTGAATTGATCTTGGCTTGATCTTATTGAATTCTTGTGTAGCTTACTTTGGGCTATTGAATTATGTAAGAATAATGTTAGAATTGTATGTACGCTGTCCTTAATTGATGAAATTAATATTTTATTATCTTGGATTATTTTATATTGTGTTTATTGGATTGAATTGGTTACAATGACTTTTGGTAAGAGCCTTGGTGTAATTAATTGGTTGAATTGACAATGGATTGAAGTTGTTGAGTTGGGAAAGTGTAACACCCTAAAATGAACTAAGTTGATCTAGAGTCTCGTGAGTGTTTATTTGTTTGATTAGAATTAAAGATGAGTTACATTAGTGTTCTTAGGAAGTGTGTGAAGTTTACTTTAGTTAGGAGGTCAAACATATGAGAACGTCCATGACGTTTGGAAGGTGTTCTTTAGATAGCGCTAGTGTTTGTTGATATGTATGAGTGAGTTTAACTTGTTATTTTTTTGCTTGAAATTAATGTGTAATGTTCCTAAGACCTAGACGACTACGTTTAGGGGTTTAAAGTTACGACTCCAACTAGCACCCACGAGGGGCCCTACAAGTGGGCCCCATCTCTTGGGTACAAGCAGCTGAAATAGTGACCAAACGACAACCCAAGTGACGGTTCGTTAGTCAACGAATGGTCCGACGACCATGGGCGTCTATTGGACCTGCAATTCAACTTGGATAGGATCCAAATGGATCTAATCTTAACCAAAGAGACCCCACCATCGGTATGTCCTTTGACAAACGGTCCATTGGTTGGTCCGTTGATGGAGACTGGCCCAAAAGTTGTCCCTTTCGTGTGATGTCTTGGGGTGTTTGGTAAATTCACCCCAAGTCTTTTAGAACCCAAGGATGATATAATTAGGGTTTATTACATATATTAAAGTTTTTCAAACCCTGAGACCTAATTTTAGACTCCTCTTCCTAAAACCCAAACCCCCTCTCCCTTAGAAGAGTCTCTCAAGTCACCATGGAAGTTAGGAGACAAGAACAAACTAGCAAGGCGGTAGGTGGTCCTTTATTCAACAAAAACCATTGGTATTTCTTCAGTGTGAGGTATGGTATCCATCCTTGAACTCTCTTACATTCACGAAGCCCCTTTCTAAAAGATTTCAAAAAGAGTTTTCAACCCTAGTTTCTTCTATCTTCAAATCTAAATATGGATCTTCTATTAAAACATTTTGAATGGATTAATAATGATGTTTATAATTTTATTTGATTATTTGATGGTTAAAACTTCAATGAAATCATGTTAATGCTTTCCATATAATGTTGTCTTAAGAAATAGGTTAAATAAGAATGAATTGCTAGTCTTTAAACTTTTGTTTCTTATGGGTATATTGTGGTTTAGCTACTGCCAAAAGGTCTACATTATGGTGGAATATTCAATAAAATGCTCTACGTGATGAAATCTTTGATTAAAGGGTAAGTTGGTTATGTTGTTTAGCGTTAATTTTGAAATGGTCTTCAGTTGTATGGTTCACCTTCTTAGTGGTGGTGTTTACTTGAATTGTATGAATGTGAAGTTAATTTTTTATTATGAATGACTCCATAATGTCTTTTTATGTGAAGTAAGATGATAATATTTTATTCTTGTTAAATGTGCCTTATGAATCTATTATGTGAAGTAGGATTGAGAGTATGCTAAATATGAATTTATTATGTGAAGTAGGATTGAGAGTATGCTAAAATGATGTTATTCTTGTTAATTGTTTTATGAAGCTTGTTATGAGAAGTATACTAAAGATTATGTCTAAAGGACTTACAGAATTAAGTGAAGTATGTAAAGTGTGTGATGTGATGAATGAAGGTATAAGCATGTATAGAAGTGACATGTAATTGAATGATGTTTATGTGAAAGGTGTGTTCACATGTAAACACAAACACACACTTGAATGATTGAATGAAGCTAATTTAAGTTCTAAAGGGGAGTTTTGGGGTGAACACTCGTCGTGAGTTGAAATGGAGTATTTAGTAGCAAACCCACTACATCCTAAGAGCTTTCTAACATACGCCAGAGAATGAATTCACTTTGTGAGTTGAGGTGTGTTTTTCACTAATTATTATTAACCTATAGTTTATAATGTTTAGTATCCGTGGGAAGTGATGCCTAGAATTGAGAGGTTATGACGAAGAGGGTGTTACACTTTGTGAGTTGAGATATTATATTTCAATGTACCTCTGGAGATAAGTACTCCTCGTTAGTAGAAAATTAGTTACTTAGTAACAATATCCTTATCCCTTAACTATGTGCCCGCATAGTTGTAGCTATTGGTCAAGCCATGTCAAAGCTAAGAGAGTGACCTAGATAGGCATTCCAAAAAGGGGAGTCTTGGTCAGGTTTATTTTAATTTAATGAACTAAGTCTCCTAAAAGAATGTACTACTTAGGGTAGTTAGTGGAGTGGGACGCTATCTATCCATTGCACTATGTAGACCTTCTGAAAGGGGAGTCTTGGTGCAAAGCCTTCTAAAAGAGTGTCCTACTTAGGGTAGGTGGTAGTATCGGACCCAATCTACTCATTGCATTAAGTTGCCATACCGAAAGGGATGTCTTGGTGGGTAGTTTGTGTGTTCTTCTAATGTCTTGTCAATGAGTCGGGGCTTATTCTCCTGAGGTGAGTAAGCCAAAAACGGTAGTCTTGAGGATCATTTTTTTTGTGTATTGAAGGAGGCATATGCGTACTTCATTCATGTCTTACCTTGGTTAGTCTTAAGATTATCCTTACTTAGGGAAACTCCTAAGGAAATGAGTTCACTTCCTCTTTGCTTGACCTTGGAAGTTCACTCCCTTAAAATTAGGGTAGTTCACTATAATTTTCAAATTGACTTCACTATAATATTTTGTGGGTTTAGTGTAAAGTTCTTCTTTTGGTTAAAATTATGGAAATCCTTATCTCAGTGTTAAATTATGTTCCTTATGTTTTTTTAGTTCTAAATTTATGAATGTTTTAATCATTTGGCATGAAGAATGTTTTTTTACTAAAATGTCCCTTTTTGCATGTTTTTGCATATGTCATACCTAGTACATTATTTTTTCTAACCCCAAACTTTTCTATACTATCTGAGTATAGGTTTTTGAAGCAAGGTTGAAGTTTAGAAGGCAAAGTTTGGGAAAGTTCCTCTCAAGAAAAAGTGTGTCCATATATATCCGAGGTCATAATTCGTATCTTCTTAGTTTTCTTATGTTAAGACTTATTATATATTTCCTTTTAATGTAAAGCATCGTGTCCCTAAGATATTATGTCATGTCGTTCAGTTCGCTTGTGACTATGAGATTCTCCAAATAGTTATGGACGTCTAACTTTTATTAAATGTCTTGAAAAGTTTTAATTCCGCGCTACTTTCATGTCTTATGTAATAAGCAATAGGTAAAGGGCTTGTTCAAGACCCCAAAGGGTCAAGTACACCTTGAAACGATCCGAGGGTTCTCCTTAACTTTTAGGGGGTACTTTCGGGTCGTGATAGTCTTGGCATTAGAGTATAAGGTTATGGGAAATAGTTTAGTGTCTAAATGTCTCACAAGCCATAACCTGTAGTATCTTGGGCATTGGTGTGAGTCATGACACATCCATGGACAAGAGGCTATAGGACGATAGAGTTTAACTTTCTTTATTACTCTTCAATCGTGCCATAGAACTTAACTCCATAAGGTCTCTCTCTGTTGTGTTCCCTTTTCCGGTGGTCTTCTAGGTGTGATTACTTGGAAAGGGAGATATTTCTAAGTTTGAAGGAGAGAAAAGGTGTGTTTTGATATTATATGGTTTTGTGGCTAAAAGACTAGATATGAAGATAAGTTTTGAAAATGGTGATATGATGCCATTGATGCTATGTGTGACTTTTATGATTGGAAGTGTTGTGATGAGAAACTTTGTGGTGTTGTAGTTCTACGCATGGTAAGGATTATAATGATTGAATAAAGAGTCTTTGAGAGCAAGTGAGTTATCTTGTTATTATGTTGAATGATTGTCGAAATGCTTTAAGGTGTAAATTTAAGAAATATTTAAAGAATGTGGAGATTTGGTACGAGTTTAGCACCACCATCATGTGTTGTCAATGTTTTAATAGTTGTTCTTTTGATTTTGTTGAGGTTTTGGTGTACGTTTACACTTAGGAGGAAATCTGGTATGAATACCTTTTAAGGGAGTTTTGATCCATGAAATTTTGTTAAGTGATACCGAATAGTTTAATGAGGTGATGTTTAAGAGAGTTTGTTTAGGTTTGAATCCTAAGAGGAAAGTGTTATGCTTAACTTGTAAGGTTGATGTTTAGTCTTGATGTGCTTGAATTGAGGGTAGTGTTAGTTCCTGCCTTGTGAGAGACATACTGGTGCTTTTAAATATGAGACCTTGAAGATGGATTTACCCTATGTGGGGGAGAATGAGATGAGTAGAATTGCATGTAATGTACTTAGTCTAAGAGAATCCTCAAGGGTGACTAAGTTGAGTGGTAGTATGGGATGCTACTCTCACATTGCACATAGTGAAACTTACCAATTCACTTAAGAGTAAGTTAGTATAGTCTTGTCTCTCATATTTTCATGCCATATTTTTAAAGTTTCTTGAAAGGTGCATTATTGAAGTTTTAAGCATGTGACACAGTAAATTTTTCAATTCACTGTAAGTAAGTCCAAATTTTGAGCAAATTGCATTTTTCATGAATTATGGTGTCAATATTTTATAAGATGAGTTTATACAGTACTATAATTCATATGATCATGTCTTCTTGTTGAATTGTTCAAAGAATGAAATTTTTATATTTTAAGCATGTTTAACGATATTCACTATAAGAATTTTGAAATTTGAGAAAATTTGTCTTGCCTTTGATTGAAGTTTCAATGTGTGCAAAAGTGTAGCATATGAGAATGTTTAATGTTGGAGAAGGTAGTTCCTGCGTATGTGAAGAATAAGAGAAGATTTTGAAATGTGAATGTTTTGCCAAAGTGCTTGTGTTGCTAGTGTTTAAAAGTGTAAAATGATGCTACTTTCTAGTTGATGCTTTAATATTGAGTTTTTTTACCATGATTTTAATGTGTTATGTGATTCTAAGTGATTCCTTGTTGTTCTTGAAGTTATTTGTCATTAGAGGACGAATGTTATTCTAAGTGGGGGAGAATGTAACGCCCTAAAACAAACTATGGTGAACTAGAGCCTTGTGAGTGTTTTGTTGAGTTTATTTGAATTTAAATTGAGTTAAATTAGTGTTATTGGCAATTTTGTGAAGTTCGGTTAAGTTTAGAGTTCAAACGTCCGAGAACGTCCATGACGTTTGTAAGGTGTGCCTTCGATAGCGCTTGAGTGTCTTGATGGGTTTGAGTGATTTTTACAAATTTGTATTTCTCAAAATTTATGTGGGATGCTCCTACGACCTAGAATACTATGTTTAGGGGTTTAATATTTGGGTAAGACTCCATCTAGGACCCACGATGGGCCTTAGAAGAGGACCCCACCTCTTGGCGAAACCTGCCAAAACAGTGACCAAACGAGACCCAAGGGACGGTTCGTTGGTCAACAAACGGTACGCCGGACATGGGACTCTATTGGAACCCCAAGTCCAGTTGTCCAGGCTTCAAATGGAGATAAATCACAACCATTAAGACCCCACCAACGGTCCTTCCTATGACAAACGATACGTTGGTTGGTCCGTTGATGGAGACTGCCCCAAAAGATGTCCCTTTTCAGTGAAGTATTGGGGTGCTCGGTCAATTCACCCCAAGTATTTTAGAACCCAACTATGAAATTTTTTGGGCTTATTAGGTATATTAAATAGTTTCAAACCCTAAGACACAATTTTAGACTCATCTTCCTAAAACACAAACCCCCTCTCCCTTAGAAGACTCTCTTAAGTCACCATGGAAGCTAGAAGTCAAGAAGGAACTAGGGGGACTGTTGGAAGTTGTTTCTTCATTAAAAAACCATAGGTATTTATTCAATGTCAGGTACGGAATCCAGGCTTGAAATCTCTTCCATTCAAGGAGCCCTTTTCTAAAATATTTCAAAAAGTGTTTTCAACCCTAGTTTCTTCATCTTCAAATTTAAATATGGGTCTTGCATCAAAACATTTTGAATGATTTAATAATTATGTTTATAATGTTAGTTGATGATTTTAAGGTTAAAACTTCAATGAAATCATGTAAAATATTTTCGTCTATTGTTGGCTTAAGAAATGCGTTAAATGAGCATGAATTCATAGTCTTTGAGTTGTGGTTTCTTATGGTTGATATTGTGGTTTAGCAACTGCCAAAAGGGATGTATTATGATGGAATATTGAGTAAAATGTTTTCGGTGATGAAAGCTTGGCTAAAAGGGTAAGTTGGTTATGTTGTTTAGCTTTAATTTTTAAATGCTCTTAACTGGTATGGTTCACCTTCTTAATGGCGGTGTTTACTTGAATTATTTGAATGTGAACTTACTTGGTTATTGTGAATGAGTCCATAAAGTATTGTTATGTGAATTAAGATGATAATAATGTTATTCTTGTTAAATGTGCCTTATAAAGCTATTATGTGAAGTGGGCTAGAGAGTATGCTCAAATGATGTTATTCGCGTTAATTGTTTTATGAAGCTTGTAATGAGAATTATAATATAGATTATGTCTAAAGGACTTATTGGATTAAGTGAAGTATGTAAAGTGTGTGATTTGATGAATGAAGGTCTAAGCATGTATAGAAATGACATGTAAATGAAATGATGCTTATGTGCAAGGTGTGCTCACATGTACACACACACTCACACTTTAATGAATGAATGAAGCTAAGCTAAGTCCTAAAGGGGAGTTTTCGGGTGAACACTCTTTGTAAGTTTAGATGAAGTGTTTCTTAGAAACCCCACTACATTTTAAGAGGTTTCTATGATAGGTCGGGATGAATTCCCTTTGTGAGTTGAGATGTGCTGTTCATTAAATATCCTTAACCTAAACTTTATAATGTTTAAAATCCATGGGAAGTTATGCCTAGAACCGAGAGGATATAAAGAAGAGGTGGTTACACTTTGTGAGTTGAGATGTTGTATTCCAATGTACTTCTTGAAATTTGTACTCCTCGTTAGAAGAGAATGAGTTACCTAGTAGCAATCTCCTTATACGTTAAGTATGCGCCCGCATAGGTGTAACTATTTGGAAAGCCATTTAAAAACTAAGAGAATGACCTCATTCTAGGCAAGTGAGGATTCCTTCTCTTGTAGGGGTTAATATCGGGATTCCATGTCTAGGTCTCAATATCTATGTCGGTTAATCTAACTACCACAAAAGAAATGAATGAGCTAAGTCTTCTAAAGGAGTATTCTACTTAGGGAAGGTAGTGGAATGAGACGCTATTTATCCATTGCACTACGTAGGCATTCTGAAAGGGTAGTCTTGGTGAGTCTTATTTGAATTAAATAACTAAGTCTTCTTAAGAACGTACTACTTAGCGTAGGTAGTGGAATGGGACTCTATCTATCCATTGCACTAAGTAGACCTTCCAAAAGGGGAGTCTTAGTGCCAAGCCTTCTAAAAGAGTGTCCTAGTTAGGTAGGTGGTGGTGTGGGACACCATTTACTAATTGCATTAAGTAGCCATTCTGAAAGGTAAGTCTTGGTGGGTTGTTTGAGCATTCGTCTAATGTCTTGTCATTGAATGGGGGCTTGTTCTCCCGAAGTGAGTAAGCCGAAAAGGGGTAATCTTGAGGATCACTTTGGTGTGTGTTGAAGGAGGCATATGCATACTAATTTCATGTCTTACCTTCGTGAGTGTTATGATGATCCTTAGTTAGGGAAACTCCTATAGAAATGAGCTCACTTCCTCTTTGCTTGAGCTTGGAAGTTCATTCCCTTAAAATTAGGGTAGTTCACTGTAATGTTCAAATTGAATTCAATGTAATATTTTGTAGATTTACTGTAAAATGCTGCTTTTCGTTTAAATTATGGAAATCCTTCTCTAAGTGTTAAATGATATTCCTTACGTTTTTTTAATTCTACATTTATGAATGTTTTAATTATTTGTCATGAAGCATATTTTTTTTTACTAAAATGTACCTGTTTGCATTTTTTTGCATATGACATACCTAGTAAATTATTTTTGTATTAAACCCATACCTTTCTATATTATCTAAGTATAAGTTTTAGAAGCAAGGTTGAAGTCTAGAACGCAAAGCTTGGGAAAGTTCCTCTCAAGACAAAGTGTGTACTTATATATCCGAGGGCATAATTCGTATCTTCGTAGTTTCATTATGTTAAGACTTATTATGTACTTCCTTTTAATGTAAAGGACCGTGTGCAGAATATATTATGTCACGTCATTAAGTTGGCTTGTGACGATGAGATTCTCTAAATATTTATGAAAGACTACTTTTTATTAAATGTCTTGAAAAGTTTCAATTCCGCACTACTATTCATGTATTATGTAATGAACAATAGGTAAAGGGATTGTACAAGACCCCAAAGGGTCAAGAACGCCTTGCCACGAACCGAGGGTTCTCCCTAACTTCTAAGGGGTACTTTCGGGTCGTGACAGGATGGTTGTATGTTGGCCTAACTTTCTTCATATTGTGTAGTATATGTGTTCAAATTGTGATGTTTGGTATGGTCCTCATATGGTTGTGGTTCTTATGTGCTATACTTGTGAATAATGTGGCCTCATAGATACTACTTCATGAATTGTGAAATAATGTGACCATGTCGGCATTACCTTCTGTAATATGATGTTATGTTATATCTTTGATTATGTGATCATTTTGAAGGTTTATATGAGTTATGTGTATCTATGAAGTAAAGTATGGATTCTTCTAATTGAATATAGGTGATCATGATAGGCTATAGTGATGCCTTATATGTGTACACTTGATGTTGGAGAGTTAATCTCCCTAGTTGACAATATGAACATTATAATGAGTTATGTTGATGTTTCTTTAGGCATGAGTAGGGTTACTTGTAGTATGCTAAAGTTGACCCTATATGCTCACTTGAATGATGTTGTACATATGATAAGAAGATAATGAAGTGTGTCTTGTTTTGGTAGACCTACGTCCCTTACTTGATACATGAACAATTTGGATATGAATCTTTGTATGTATATATGTAATGACATGTGCCCTTGAACATGGAGAAGATGGTTAATAATATGAAACCTAAAAACTAGTTAGGGTTTTATGTTATCTTTGAAGTTGAAAGCCGTAATGATATCCTTCTTGTGTGAATGGTGGAGTTAAGGTTTGTTTGTTGGAACGACATGAAATCATCCTTAGAAAAGTCATTGATCCATTCTCTTAGCCATTATAGGCAGCCCAAGTGGACCCTCTTTGGTAGGGTGTATTATGATTTGGTTATGAACAAGATATAGTACCTCTTCATATGCTCCTTTATTGAACTACTCTATAAGAACAAAGGCTAGCAACTAGTGAGTATGTTTGGAGAGTAGCTCTATTTAAATATGTGAATGGAGTACAAATAAACCCTTAATATTCCTTAACTATGTACGTACATGGGATTTTTCTAGTTATACCATTGAAAAGTATAAGACCCTTTATCGAAGTGGGGTTGAATCCGGTTTCCATGCCTAGCTAGTATGGTCTATGTCAGTTAATGCCTATTCTCATCATGTGGCATACATTATAGTGTTGGATAAGTACTATGAAGTTTAGGTAGTGGAATGGGACGCTATCTAGATATTGTACGACTAGCCCTTGAAGATATTAGTTTGTGAGTTCCCTAGTTCTTCTCCAAGACCATTATGTGAAAGTCCTTAATTGTTGAATGTATGTTAAATGGTCTAATAAATATAATGAATTAACTAAAGGTATACTAATCAAAAGGTATCTATCTACAATATCTTTGAGGATTGCTTAGGTATGCTTAGAGAGGGTGTATGTGAAATATCTTCATGCCTTACTTAGGTGAGTCTTAGTGCAATTCTTTGTACGGAGTCTAATTAATTAAATAGGAATAAACTTATATTAGCTAGTCTAAAGGATCCCTTTGGTGTGTGTGAAGGGATTGTATTGGCGGTGGCTTCATAACTCACTCAAGAGAGCCTTAGAATCACCTTTGGTAGGAGGGTCTCATGTTTGTGTGTTTTGAAGTGTTCTTGATGTTATATTGTGGAATGTTACTTATATATGAATATTGTGTTATATATGGTTTTTATAATTTTCTTATGAAATTTTTAGTATAAAAGAGCATGTTTTATACAAATGTCCCTTTACCATGATTTTATGCATTATGTCGTACTTAGTACATTCAAATGTATTAATTCCATATATTTTGTGTATCTCTAAAGGTGCAGGTGGCATTTGAGAAGATTACGTGAAGTGAAGCATGGATCCTAGTGTTCCGTTCAAGCAAGTGTTTGTATGTCCTCACTATATCCGAGGACATCATTATCTTTAGTTTTCATTTTAAAAGTATTGTAATAGACTTAAAATATCTATGTCGTTTCATATGGGTCGTATCCCAAGATATTCATGTGTCTAAAAAGGAGACTTTGAGACTTATCCTTTGTCACGCCCCGAGCTACCCCCGAGATGCGTACACGGAACATAGGACCACAAGTGATATCAAGCTAACCCTACTGGCATGATCATGAGCATACTAAATATAATAACTATTGCGGAAGCTAAATCATACTTAAAATGAAAAGATAGGGAATACCCATATACTATAACTGAGATATTTGAAAACAATGAGTTTAATACAAAAGAAATATTAACTCAATACTAATATGAATCTAACTATGTATAAAAATAGCCTCTAAACTAGACTAGAAATACTGGGACAAGCCCATAGCTAAATCTAGCAAAAACTGAAACTAAATGACTAAAGACTGAAATGAAACTCATGACTGTTGTCCTCGGAGAATGAGGACTCACCACTGAATCTGCTGAACCGAAATGAAACTCATGACTGTTGTCCTCGGAGAATGAGGACACACAACTGAATCTGCTGAACTGGAGATCGAAAATTGATCTATGTGTGATCTAGATGCTCAAAACCTAAACCTACATCACGAGAAGATGTAGCGCACGTATGCGTCAGTACTTGAAAGGTGCTGAGCATGTACAATAGCGTAAAACTAAAATAAAACATAACTGAACAAGCACAAAAATAAGTATAATAATCTGAACGTGATGTGCTGATGTATGAGCTCACTAGATTCAATGACCAATTTATAACATGCTGAAACTGAATACTGAATATACTGATAAATGGTCAATAAAGAGAGTCTTGCTGAACTGTGGGAGCTACTAATAACCGATAATAAAACCATATGAGCTAAATGTGGAGTGTGATGTATACACCCCACCGAGAGGACCCAATATACCCTTCCAAAGGTATAAAGGCATGCTAGCGTTGTCACTAAACTGATTTCCCACAGAGAGGACTTACAACCTACTCGGCTAGTAGTTCTGGGACTATTGGTACGCTAAACCCTAGTCCAACGCCGTATTATGCTACTCCCAATGAATTTTGTAAATTAACTAATTATATCTGAATTTTTGTAAATACTGGATAGCTCAAAACTGAACATGCAAACAAACAATGAAATAATTAATCATGTAATTATGCATTTATAACTGAGGCATGTATATCTGAAGTATCTGACATATATGACCTAGCATGTGTAATTTATGAACTAAAGAAACACAAAGCAACGGTTCTGAAATTCATGTGATAATCTGAGTAACAACATGATAATCTTATTTGGAACATATAATTAATAAATTCATGAAGTTATATCAATGTTCTAGAAACCCTGGGTTTATTCATGATAAGTTAATCAAGAACTTAACTAAAGACCCAATGGGTGAAAGGAACCCACTAGTGAAATCCCACATACCTGGTGATGAAATCCACAGAAAAATTACTTATCTTTTGGGGCTGGAACTGCTGGATGTTGTGGTGTTCTTGAACTAGGGTTCTTGAGCTTTTTTCTCCTCTCTTGCTTCTAATTTTCTACGTTTTATTTTAATGATTTGACATGGATATGTTTTAGTTATGTTTCTAGGCTTAAACTGACTAAAATCTGATGATTTAGGGTAAAAACGACGTAACTTAGGGTTTAAACGGAGTGGGAAAGGTCAAAAAGAAACCAGGGAAGGTTGTTGTCGGTCCTCACGACGATCAGGACTGAAGGTCCGTCGTGCGCCCGACGCCCCGTCGTTGGGTCCGTCGTGAGGGCCTGTTCGATAGGACTTTACTAAAATGGGAATAACTTTTTACTCGGAGGTCTGATTTTATCATGGTTTTTGGCTATGAATATATAATTCAATTATCAATCTGTGGGTAGGTCATGGGAGACCTAATTAATTTTGTGCACAAATTTATGATCATTTTAAGTTGACCCAACTGTATTTTCCCCTTAATTGGCTGCAAATTTTCCACCTAGGGACCGTAGATCCACCTAAGAACAGTGTTGATCATCCATAACTCTTGTCAGAGAGTTGTTGAAGGAAATCTTGATTGACGGTCACGGACTACGGACCGTCATTTCACCTATGGACAATAAGTTTGTCCGTCGTCCAAGACTTAACCAATTTTTCTAGTTTGAAATTTTTGGGAGTTTCTGATCCCATCGACGGTTGTGCAAGATGGACCGTGGTTCAGGCTACGTCCGTCAATGACACCGTTGGTAGCACCTGCAGATTTTTTTAAAAACTATTTTTGGTCTGCTTTGGCTACAGGGTGTTACAGCCTTATTAATTATGTTTCCTATAAAAGATATTTTTAAGTACTATTTCTTGTGAAAATTTCTGATTCATCTCTACGTTTCATAAATGTATGCCATGAATGATTTCTAAGGGCTTGTACAAGACCTCCAAGAGGTCAAGTACGCCGTGTTGTGATTGAAGGGATGTCATATCTTCTATGGTTTTCTCTCGAGTTGTGACACATTCATTACATCTTATTCATAATCCATTTAGTTCATATTATAGGTTAACCACCCTCACAACCCCTTCACAATTTCTATCGTTTTATTAGAACGTGGGTGAATTTACCATTTCACCTCCTAAATGACCGAACCACTAAACAACTTGCAGGTAGTGGCTCACGATCACCACCTACTGACCGTAGGTGGTTAGACGCCACCGTCCTGAATCTCCATGGAATGGGACTGAAGCTCCTTAAAGTAGGGTCTATGCTCCCACGACTAAGTACAGATCGATGCCACGCATCTACGAGCATGACCCACTCAACGAGCCGTCTTTTGTGGTCATCGGTGAAGCTGTTTTTGAAACTTCTTAGCCAATGTTTATATCCTCCTCAAGGACACGTAGGGTGGCCCTTGGGGAGTCTTTCTCGGACGTTTCGACCGTAAACATGAAAATCTAGATACTAGGCTCACCTCCAATAATTTTATACTCCAAAAAAACACCAAATCATGAAATACACATTAGGAAACACTAGCACACAAAAAGTATATACGAAAGTCTTAGTCATTTCTTGATTTTTAGACTCTAATACTTCCAATGCAGGTTGATTAAATTAGTTTAGGTCTAGAAACATCATTTTAGTCATTTTAAGTGATCAAAAATAATGTGAGCTTCTAGTTTAATTCATTGGATTTTCGGGGTGTTCCTATTATTGACAACAACTGCTTAGTCTGCTAATTTTTTTAGGTAATTTGTGTGTTATCGATTTTAGGCTAAGTTGTAAACAGTATAGAGTAGGTACAAGGATTGTGTTGATCACAAGGTATGAGACATCACTTTAAATAATGATGATCATATTCTATTGATGGTGACACCCATGAATGGAGACATGAGGTTTGCTAAAGAAGCACCATAGAGAATTAAACTACATAATCAAATGGGACTCATGAATGTTGAACAAATGCTTGTAAAATTAAGAGGAAATAAATGTGATTTTTGATTGAAATGTCTCAAAGCAAAGGACCAAGGAGATTAAATAATTACAGGTTTAGTGTAAACATCATCTAGTGGAGGAGGCTACTTTGGAGAGAGAAAGGGAAATGTGAGACAAGTTCCTCCACTTGTTTGAAGATTTGGGTAATACCTTATTTTATACTTTAGTGTAAAGTCATAGGTCCTCCCACCTGGTGATTTAGTGTAGATATCACACGTGACAGTCGGGTTCATGACATATATGTATTTTTATTGTATCCACTATTTTGTGATGCATTGTGTATCATTAAGGTATCTGAATACGTCATGTATCTAAAAGTTATCACTCATGACAACCAGTTTCACGACATGTATATATTTTTATTCAATGTGTCCAGTATTTCATAATACATTGTGTATCATTAGTGTATTTGGATACATCATGTATCTAAAAGTTATTATGATACATCATGTATCATAAAAGCATTATTATGTAAATTCTCCAAAATATATCATGATACGTAATCAATTTAAAAGGTGTTATAATGTAATGTATAAAAAAGTATCATGTTATAATGTATCATAGAGGATATATGATACATCATATATCAAAAAGGTTTTTATTATGTAATGTATAAAAAGGGTATCACAACGAAATCTAGAAAAAAGTATCATTATTTATCACGCAATCGAAAAAGGTATCGTGACGTATTGTATTAAAATGTGTTATGATACATCATCTATCAAAAATGTATCATGATAAATATATAAAAAAGGTATCATCACACATCATATATTACAAAGATATCATGGTGCATCATATATCTTAATTTTATGATGATATAATGTATAAAAAGGTATCGTGGTACATCATTTATCGAAAAGTATTATGATACCATCAATAACATAATATGCGTAGTGTTTCAATCAAAAATATTGTATTAGAACGGAATGGTTGAGATAATTTATACAAAACAATAATAGTTTAAATTTGACATTTAAATTCACATTCCTCAATGAATAAATAAATAAGAAAAAAGAGCCAATGTTGTACATAAAAATCGTCAGACATGTGCTCAATAATTTAGTTTTATGAATTGGATTCTTATCTAGATTCTTCTTCTTTCGAATAGTGTATTCAAAAATTGCTTCTCATTTCCATTTTAATTGATTTATTTTTGCTTTTTCTTCCTTTTTTGTTCTATCTCAGTTTCTTTATTTGTTCTTTAGTCACTTATCGTTACTTTTTTTATACCTTTTAAGTGTTGCATGTTGGTATATCTTTTAATTATTTGATTTTATTAACTTTTAGAAATGGAGTAAGCAATTACAGGTATTAAACTGCATATCTAATTTCCCTTTATGAATTTAATATGAAGAAACATGTGATGACTACAAAAACATAAATTAATTGATAGTGATATCTGGTTGTATCATAATATACGTTCTCCAACTGTGATAATACACCGGATAGGAAATCCATACAAACTTAATTTAATATTCTAAGAGAAAGGTAAGTGGTAAGTGAAATATTCCAAGAATAAGTCTTCTAAATAATATGAAGAAAAGATTTAATACAATTTCAAAGTTGGTGTCATCAGTAAAAAAGTTTCAAAAATACTGTGCATGTTTGAAATTGAAAAGACGAGTCTAAAAGTACTAAATATCTTGTCTGAAAACTAAAATATCATAATCAATAACCATATGGAGGGAGGTGTGGGGCGCAGAAAAATCAAGTATCTTACCACATCACACGGGTAATCCAAGTCAGACTCAAAATTCTCCACAAGATGGAGTTTTATATGGACTTGGATCAACACCACAAAAAAGTGCAACAAGTGTAGGTATGAATTTGAAACCATGTGTACCCGATATCTTTCATAGACATACAACAAAATAAATAGTGAAATGATTGTGTATAGCTTTCTTTAATTTAATAAGTCTACATTACACTAATCAATCAACTATCACCAAATAGGGATAATAAATGCCACGTAATTTCCAAGCTTAATGAAGCACAAAATAATACAAGAATGAAGGATATGATGAGATGTAATGCAAAACCATGAGATAATACTCCTCAAAATGTTAGTAACCTCTCAACCATATATATACAATACTTCTTAGAAAACCATCGAGAGTTCATGAACCACGGGTGACTCACGAGGCCCATATATTGATACATTTGATCTCCATATGTCTATGTAGATGATCTCAATGCATTGCCAAAAAATGAAACCATCCTAGCACAAACTATCTCTAGAGCGCAACTTATAATCATATTGCGATCTCAAAACATATCATCTTTGTGTGCCGAAGACTTACTCATAGTAAATCTCATATAAATGCATGGCCACAATATAGTATCAGTAAAATAGTGAATTATGAGGCATCTTGTCAAGACGTAAAAATTTATCCAAATCTATAATCAAGTTCTTAAGGCTGATGTCAACTAATATGTCAAGTCTCATATTTCCTCCATATATCATAAATTTAATTATATCCATATTTTAGAATAAACCTATATGACATCTGGAAGATAATCGAGCACCACCTTTTTAGCCTTTTAAGTCTTCAATCTTTCTCCATTTCTTTTAACCATCAGCAATGGTCGGCAAGTTCGTATTTTGAATTCGGTCAGTTGTTCCTCGTTGAGTTTGACGACCTACCTCAGTTAATTCAATTGTGGAGCACTTTGAATTTGGATGAGTTCATAAATAAGCCTCAAATGAGTGTAAATCGACCACTCATCGAGCATTGATGCCCATGATGTTGTCTTCTTCGACACTCCAGATCTGAGCACTTCAAAAGCATAGCCAGTCAAGGTTATCATTATATCACTGTTCTCCCATTTTTATTTTTCATCGCATTGAGGACACTGCTTATATTATTTTCTGTGGTGAGACCACTTGTACAAGTATTCCCTTTTTATTGTTTTTTGTTCTTTTTAGTTTTATATTGATACATTTATAGTATTTTGGTTTTTACTATGATAGTTAATGATTTATCGCATTTGTCTCTCTTTATTCATTTGCCCCATGAGTTTGGAAAATTTTAATATATTTGAGTTTTAATTGATGATGTTCAAGGATCGATTATGTTTAATATTATTATCTTGATACAATGTACTTTTGAAGAAAAATGTGTTTAGTGGTAATGATGGCGAGAAGAAAATTATTGTGGGTGCACCTTTGAATGATCATTTTGTTTTTTGTATTTACTTGATGCATTTCATGTGACTAATTCATTGAACATCCATAATCTTTTTATCTTGACGGATTGTGCTAAATGATTGTGTTTGAAATGACTTGTGTGGTGAGGATTTACTTGTAATCATACTGGTTGAATCCTAGAATTTCCTTGTCAGTTCAAATTTCTATGCTTTTGTGACTGAAAGAAATGATATTGGGGACAAATTTTGAGAGAAAACCTAAATTTCCATACCTTTTGTAACTATCTTATGAGGGTGTGCACCCAGCTTGGAACCATTTTAGTCTAAACCATCCTTTGGTAACCCTGTTCTAACCTTTTGAGCTAAAATTGTCCCAAAGTTCTCACTTGTTAATCATTTTCTAAGCATTGAGTTGTTTGAATAATAAATTAGGCAAAAATCCTAATTTAGGGGTGTGAAAAGGAAATGCTAAGTGGACGGTGTTATCCTTAAGAGAAGGTGGAAGATATCCTTTACGAACTGTAAAAATTAGTTACTGATCAAAATTAGGTTAATTAAAGAAAAAAAAATAATCATAAAAAGCAAAGAGAAAACAGGTATTATTATACTTGACAAGTTTAGCCTTAAGAACAAAAAAAGGTTAAAGTGTAACACCTTATAATATACTAACATTATATATAAAAATACGAAAAGATAAAATAAAATACCTATCTAATTTTACAGATTTTAAATTAGTTAAAAATATATTTTTTAATGAGGAAAGGAGTTTGATAGCAAAATGCAAAATACTAATTTCCTAGTGCATATTATATGAATTGATGTTGTGTGGTATGGTCAACTTATGATGGCGATGTTTAGATACTTGTCAATATGCACAAGTTCTTTTCATAGCCTTGATAAAAGCAGATGTAAAGTCAATTAATATTATAATTATCATGAGTGTGAAGGTTGTGTATGTAGTTTCATTTCTAATATCATGATCTACGTTTATTGATAATGTGAAGTATATTATGAATGATGATGTTAGCGTAAGGCAATTTTGGGTGGGGAAGCGATTGAGAGAGAAAGAGTAGTGAAGAGAGATTGATGAAAGATTGATGATTTTATTTATGAGGAGAACCCTCTATTTATACATAACAATCTTACATCTTTGGCCATTATGGCCGACAACTACTTTACACTTGGCCTTTTTTCATTTGGCCAAAAAACAAAAAACTTTAACTTAGTGGCCTTTCTTTATTATTGGCCGACACAATTACTATTTACTTTACGACTTTTATACAATTGGCTTTTTAGCCGACGCAAAATGACAAAAATAAAAGACTGACACAATACTTTTTACATATGGCTGATATTCAGCCGACACGAAACGATAAACACTAAAAAAAAATTTTTTTATCTGAATCTTCTGGTGTAGCTTCGTCTTTATCCCAAATCAACTGTAGGTATCACATTATCTTCTCCGTTGCACTTGGAGCATTTATGATCTGGGTATTTGTAGCTGATAAGTTTGCAATATCTTACTAATAAATCTTCTGAAATAAATCCTTTCTTCAAAGCTCTCGTAGATGGTTGTTCTTCTGGTTTTAATAATGACAAAA
>NC_028642.1:22056679-22057174 GCF_001406875.1 Solanum pennellii
GAGTTTTGGCTAGATTCAGTGTCCTTCTTGGGGCACGTAGTTTCTAGGGATGGAGTGATGGTGGATCCACGATCGAAGCGGTGAAGAATTGGGTAAGACCCACTAATGTTACAGAGGTAAGGAGCTTTGTTGGTTTAGCTAGCTACTACCGTCGATTCATCAAGGGATTTTCTTCGGTTGCCTCCCAACTGACAAATTTGACTAAGCAGAATGTTCCATTTGTATGGTCGGATGAATGTGAAGAAAGCTTTCAGAAGCTCAAGACCTTGTTGACTACTGCACCAATCCTTACCCTGCCAGTGGAAGGTAAGAATTTCATTGTCTATTGTGATGCATCCTATCCGGGTTTGGGTGCAGTGCTAATGCAAGAGAAGAATGTAATTGATTATGCTTCGAGGTAATTAAAGGTGCACGAACGTAATTATCCGACCGATGATTTGGAGTTGGCTGCGGTAGTGTTTGCATTAAAGCAATGGAGGCACTATCTATATGGGG
>NC_028642.1:22060674-22065365 GCF_001406875.1 Solanum pennellii
ACGTTCCGACACCAGGATAGTAAAGAGAATGAATCTTGAAATATGTTAATATACTCAATCTAAAGAACCTGTTTCCCAAATGAGTATGGTGTGGAGGCTTGAGTCCTCATAGATGTGCTTGGTGTTGTGGCCAAGGGTTATGGTAAATGTTGTTGTCACCTGTTAAGAATATTAGTTGATTTTATGTTATTATCTGAAATATATTGTTTTCTATTTTGAGTTGGCCGATGATATCTACTCAGTACTTGTGCCTTGTACTGATCCCTACTTGTATTTGTTTTCTTTGTTAATTGTGGAGTGCAGCAAACGTGCCATCGTCTTAAACTCAACCGCAACTCTAGCCAGTCTTCATCACGTCAGATCTCAGGGTGAGCTAATGCTTCTAGCTTGGACTGGATCTTCTTCTTCATGTCTTGATGCCTTGAAGTTCCGGCATGGACTAGCTGTTTATTTATTTTAGCTTCCTAGATATTCTTAGATTTAGTAATTTGAGGATAGATGTTCTTGTGGTGATGACTCCCAGATTTTGGGGATGATAAGTATTAAATTTTAGAAGTTATTAATTGATTCCGTTAATGAGTTTTAAGTCTTCCGCATTATATTCTGTTTTATTATGGTTGAAATGTTGGGGTTTAGATTGGTTGGTTCGCTCACATAGTAGGATAAGTGTGGGTGCCACTCGCGACCCGTTTTGGGTCGTGACACATATGATAAATCAATTATAAGAGAGAGGATGAAGAGACTAACACCCTAAAGAAAACAAGCTCCAAATACATATAGAGATTGTCAAATTCAATACTTTTAAAATTTTTGTAAGATAATTTATAATATTTATTGGTTTATTTTAAAAAAAATAGTATAATGATGTTTTTCTCTAAATTTCTTATGATTCATTTAGTCTCAATGTTCGAAAAATCGATATAGACAATATACTTTGTGGTTTTTTTTTTTGATAAGTATATTTGTATATGTATTTGTGGTTCTTCATTTTTAAAAAAAAAAAAAGTTTAAAACCGATTTTATATATATGCTCAAAATATATACAAAATTTCTTGAAATTCTTTTCTTTCTCTACTTTCTATTAAGAAAAACAATTATTTTTTTCTTTCACTTATAAGTTTATTACACGAGTACCTATAGAAGATTAAAAACTTTTAAGTGATTATAAATGATAAATAATATATAAATTAAAGATCTTTTAAAAAAATAATTGAAATAGAAGTATATTTTTGCGTAAATTTTATTAGAAATATATAAATACAATTTATATAAAAAATTTAAAATCGCGCGTAGCGCGATCAAATTCACTAGTTATTTTCATAATAGGAAGCCTCACTAAATAATTTTATGGTCCTTATAGTGCACATCTTTAACAAGAACTCAGAATCCTATTTCTATGGAAAAGGGAAGAATTATATTTTTTTTTTCTAGTCTTCTAGAAAAACTAGATTTTCTAGTCATTTTTGGATTAGGATGAAATCTCTATAAGTATGGATTCTCAAAACGTAGAAAATAGAGGAATTAATTTTCTATTTGATACTTGTCCACCCATGTATTGAGATAGTTCGTATGTGACTTGGGATCACTGTAGAAGACCATAGTTACTGTTTATCTTGTTGATTAGCTTGAAGGTTCACGTATCTTGTAGATTTACTTGAAGTTATTTATTCACACTTCAAGAGGTATTTATCGAATTAAATTTCAGTATGTTTATGTGTTCTAGCATAATTATGTGTTCTAACATAAACGGTATTGTTTATCTATTTATTCATGTAAGCAGTTGAAATCGTGATAGGCTTTCGCTGTGATATAATTTTCTAACAAGTGGCATCAAGACTCATGCTTATATCTAAATAGATAACCTGAAGAGTATATGTATGTATATGTGCTCATGAGATAACTATGAAAAAGGGAATGAATATTTGAATCATGTTATTTTTTATCTTTAAATATGCCTAAAACGATTAATTTTTCAAATTTGATCATAGTATAGGCGTTCATGAATTTATGATCTGATTGACTAGAAATTTGATGGTTCCAACGAAAATCGTTTTGATGGATTTAGATAGTTTGTTGGATTTAAAATTTATTTTGAATATGATAAGATCATTCTTTATGTTAGTTATATTTATGATAAATTTTTAAAATGATTGCATATGGTTATTTGACATGAATTGATATGTGATAAGAATGTAGGTAATATTGTTTTAATTCCTAAAGATGCTTAAATCACTTGAATTTGTATTTGGTCATAATTTTGGAAATAAAAATTCTTTAAAGATTTCAATTGACCTTAAATATGGTAAGTTCATTGATAACGGCTTAGTAAGAAGTACTCGTTGTTATGTGGTTATATTTTTTTGAGGTCGTTAAAATGATTATAGAGTTGTTTGGAATTAAAATGTGATTTAGTATGGCATGACATCATGTATATCGATTTTATTTATGTTATATGTGGTACATGATTACACGTGATGAGTTAACATAAATGGATATATGATAAGGATGTAGACCTGATTATTTTTCCTCAAATCGTTTGAATATGAAATTAATCATAGTTTTGGATATAAATATTAATTTTGAACTCTAAACTATCTGAAATTTGGTAGGCTCATAAGATATGAACAAAATTTAAAACAACTCATTGTTATATAGTGATTTGGTAATTTGAGGTCGTTCAGATGATTTTTTTAGATAATTTTGTATCTAAAAAAATTAATTTACCAAAAAAAAATTCTCGACTATAATAAAGTTGTGATAGATGTTGTTCTCTATGGTCTTGATGACTAAATTTTAGTGAAGTATGAAATTCATATGTTTGCTTAGACCTTCCTCAATAAATGATGAAATTAATACAAGTCATTAAAGTTTAATCTCTAGTTTTGATTATCTGTATTGACTCTGATAAACTGAGTAACATTTGATTGGATCAATGGATTTAGAGATAATGATATTCACTTGACTTAAATTAACATATAGTTTCCATTATAGTTAGCATTAGTTTTAAATTTATTGAAGTGAATATCTGACACAACATATGTATCTTGCATGAGTAGTCATTTTTTCATCAAAATTTATTGTTTAAGATGCATGGATATCTATGAGGCGTGTTTTGATTTTTAATATTCAATGTAAATGTAAACATGTTGTCTTTTTTAAAATTTTAGAATTTTATTCTTGTTTCTTAATTAGTGTATCGATTTCACAAATGATGATATATGATAAAAATTATTGAGAGAGATAATCTTAAATTCTATTATGGCCAAATAATGCTTTATACCAAAATGATCATAGTTTTAGAATTCAAAAATAAAAAGAGTAACTCTGATTGATCTGAAATTTTGTAGATTCACATGAACCACCTAGTAAGATTATTTTTTTTGGAATCGTTATCTGAGGTTTTGTCATATTTTATTAAATGGTAGTTACGTATTAGTTTTATGTGTTGGCTTAGACCTTCTTTCCAATCGGATGAAAATGATGCAAGTTACTATGTATTTAATCGTCTAGTTTTGATAATCCATATAAGCTTTCCTAAACTGAGTGATATAAGATTGGATCAATGTAGCTAGAGAATTTCACTTGACTTAAACTAAGAGTAGACTCTCCAACTGAGTTAGATATGTATAAGTTTATGGACTGAATAATCGATCATTGTTTATGTATATTTCATGAGTAGTTCTCCAATCTCAACGATTGGTGATTCGAGATGCGTGAATATATATGTATAAATGAGCCCTAATTTTTTTTATTTGAGATTATTCAATTATTATGATCAATTTAAAGTATTGTGTCTCATACTCTAAATAGACTTTACACACTCACTTAGTACTGCTTATGATTTTCTTTTGGTACAGATATAATATTAAGTCAAAGAATACACTGTACATGTACTTATGTTAGAAGAATTATTTTCAGTTTCTATCTAGATAAGAGATGAGGATTAATAAAATTATTTGTGACTCTCCTATCATTGAGTTCGATAAATATTTTATATCTTGTGGTATATTGATACATGATTCATTTATTAGTATTATCTCTCATGAGTTGAATTATATAAATCTATTTCATAAGGAAAAATGTCATTTAAATTGATTCAAAATTTATCTGTATATTAGCGTCTAAGTCATTTATTCTTAATTGAATTTTGATGTTGATTAACGGATGGACATAATGATATATTGAAAGTGAAGTCACTACCAACATGCACGTTTTGTTTAGAAGGAAAAATTACTTAGAGACGTTAGATATTTTCTTAAAAAGAGAAGAAGAGATAGTAATAAGTTATAATTAATCTATTGATTTATGTAATAAAATAGCTGTCACGACCCAAAACGGGCCGCGACTGGAACCCACACTTAACCTACTATGTGAGCGAACCAACCAATCTAAACCCCAACATTTCAACCATAAATAACAAAATATAATGCGGAAGACTTTAACTCATTAATGAAAATCGATTAAATAACTTATAAAACTCAATACTATTTATTCCCAAAACCTGGAAGTCATCACCACAAGAACATCTATCCTCAAATTACTAATCTAAGAGTATCTAAGAAGCTAAAATAAGTAAAAAGCTAGTCCATGCCGGAATCTCAAGGCATCAAGACATGAAGAGGAAGATCCAGTCCAAGCTAGAAGCAATAGCTCACCCTGAAATCTGGCTTGATGAAGACTGGCTAGAGTTG
>NC_028642.1:22070357-22070605 GCF_001406875.1 Solanum pennellii
TGTGAGAACGACGAGGTCTGGGGATGACCTCCAGACTCAGAGAAGTGTTGACCGGTCTGCGGTGGACCCCCAACTACGGTCTGCAGTAAAGACTGAATAGGTCGGGCTGTATAACCTCCTGAACCCTGCCCTCTGGAGTAAGAACCATTAAACTCACCTCCCTTACGAAACCTTTTAGATGTCGATGCCATGGTGAAGTCATCTGGCTTCACTCCCTCCACCTCTATCACGAAGTCTACCACTTCCTG
>NC_028642.1:22070861-22071964 GCF_001406875.1 Solanum pennellii
GTTGACTCTCAACATGTGACCGCCACCACATTTTGGCGTTTCCATGAAACTGATAGGTTACAAACGCAACGCCAAATCGTTCCACTATGCCCATTTTATGTAGTAACTCATGACAATCAACCAGAAAATCGTAGGCATCCTCAGATTCGGCACCCTTGAAGACTGGAGGTTTCAATTTCAAGAACTTACTGAAAAGTTCATGCTGATCGCTTGTCATTGTAGGCCCTGTAGTCAAATGAGGAAACGTGCCTATTTCCAATGGAGCATCCATGCGGGGAGCCGCAGCAGTTGCCTGTTGTACTTCCGGAACCTGTGGTGTTGGTGCAGAAAACACTTGAGGTGTCTGACCTTGATCAGATAACCCACTAAGATAAGCAAGAACCTGATTTATCATCTCTGGGTAGGTTGGGGTGGTAGTTCCTCATTCTGCACTTGCTCAGTTTCCCCTTCCTCACCCTCTCTTACTACTTCCTCAGTCGGTGGAGGAGTCACCGCCCTAGTACTAGATGGGACGGGTGCTTGTCCTCTTCCCCTAGAGGACGTCCTCCCACGACCTCTACCACGGCCTCTTGCCGCTGCTCTTCCTCGAGCTACAGCCCCAGTGGCTGGCTCAGACGCACCCTGTCCCGCCGGTACTGGTGTTGGCGTAGTCGTTGCTCTAGTTCTAACCATCTGCGAAATAGAGTGAAGATGGTAAGATACCAATTTGTATCACCTAGATACTAATTGGATCCAAGTAATAGCACGAAGAAAGAAAGAATGGAATTTTCCTAAAGTCCTATATCCTCTCAAAGAAAAGTAAAGGCGTCCCCCCACCGTTCCTTAAGACTCTACTAGACTCGTTCTTGTGTGATGAGACCAACGAACCTAATGCTCTGATACCAAGTTTGTCACGACCCAAAACGGGCCGCGACTGGCACCCACACTTAACCTACTATGTGAGCGAACCAACCAATCTAAACCCCAACATTTCAACCATAAATAACAAAATATAATGCGGAAGACTTTAACTCATTAATGAAAATCGATTAAATAATTATAAAACTCAATACTATTGATTCCCAAAACCTGGAAGTCATCACCACAAGAACATCTATCCTCAA
>NC_028642.1:22073848-22115913 GCF_001406875.1 Solanum pennellii
TAAACCACTAACTTTATAATTATAAGCAGGAATAGTCCAAAACGCCCCTTAAAACATTTAACAAAAATCCGACCCAGTAAGGGTTACACAGTCTTTGACGGTCCGTCACAACTGTAACGGTCCGTCCTGCACGTCCGTCACAAAGTTCAGAGAGTAAATTTTATGGAAGATGTGTGACGGTCCGTCGTGCCCACGACAGTCCGTCCTGCCATTCCCTTACGAAGTTCAGAGAGTCAATTTCAGTACCCAAATTTCAGAATTCTAAGTGTTTTGGAACGAGACCCCCACGACGGTCCGTCGTGCCCATGACGCTCCGTCGTGGGATCCGTCGACTCAGCCAGTTTTTCCAGAAATAAAATCTGCTGCTCAAAACGACTAAACAGGTCGTTACAATAGCATATGGATAAAAGGTGAATTTGAGTTTTTTGAGTTTTAAAGGAGGTTACTCGTGATATGAATATAGTTTTTAATCTTTTATAAGTCTAAATGTCTTGATAAACTTATCATATTTAAGAAATATGAAAGTATCATCATGAAAAATATATAAAGTCACTACAATCTAATTGTAGTGACATAAACGTCCCTGTAGAGATCATAAGTCACTTATCTTATAAAATAATTGTATTTCAATTGTCTACACTAGACACTCTATAATAGATTGGTGTACAAGATAAAAGAAGTAGACGCTTATGAAGATGATAAGATCAATTTGTTGACTTATTTTAGTTATTTTGTTTCTTTTGGTATATGTTCTAATAACTACATATAACATTCTGAATTCAATTTCTTTCATATCATTACCTTGAACAACTACAGAACCAGTTGGATTTGACGTAAGTCTAATCTCTGACATGTTCAATTATAGGATTGTCCAACAGATGTGTTGAGTATGAGAAAAGAAAATTGGAATTAAGAACAGAATATGTGTGTTAATTGGATATCCTAAAGAATGAAATAATGTTTATTATAGTGTCCTAAAGAAAATAAGTTAATTGCTAAAATAACATTCTGATTTCTCGAAAAATGATAGTTTCGTAAACCATGCTCTTAGAAGTAAATTAGTTTTATGGGAATTGAACAATGAAATAACAAATAAATAAATTGTCAATTCAGACGGTCAAGAACATCTAATGGGTATGTCAGAATTGACGTTCCATCGCATTTAAGTAGTGGGAGAAACATTGCTAGACATCAGAAAAGTATTATCTCAAGTAGTGGGAGTGATGTTGAGCAAATTAAAGAACACTTCATGAAGAGTTGTTAGTATTTCACTATCGAATGATTTTGAAGACAATTCTAAAACTCAAGAACATGAACATGTGATTATAATAGTAGTACTTAGTCGTAGTGGGAGAATCATAACGAAGATTGATTTATTTTGTATGTTTGGGAGAAATTTTATGATAGAGATCCTGAAAAGAAGTACACTCTTAGAGGGTTTTATGATAAGGTCTCTCAATATATTGTACAAAATTGATTTATTAGATCAAATTTCATGATAAAATAACTTGGTAAATTTCTTTTGATAAGAAATAAAGGAATGCTTGTGAAAGTTGTAAATGCATAGTTAAGAGTCTAAGTGGGAGCTTTTTAGGGTATATACTATTAATCATGTGTTTAGACATAGTATTTTAACAATTTTCAAGATTAAATGTCTATGTGGGAGACTGTTAGGGTACATACTATTAACCATGTATTTAGATATAATACATTACAAAAATTGTGATGGTTAAAATTCTAAGTGGGAGATTTTTGGGATGTGTACTAATAAACATATGTTAAGAAATAATATTTATTAGACAATAAATATTTGATCAATTTTAATAGATCATATATATTTGATTATGATGTCTATTTACTTGATGATTTGGTGTGTAGAGTTTTAGCTTTTACACATATAATTAAATCATTGGTTCTTATAAATATAAAGTTTTACATTCACATTTTAGGATTGAAATCGGACATGCCATTTATACGATTGTAGCACAAGATTATATTTAGTTTATCTTGATTATTGGAACATATAGTTTCAACTTCTTATGCTAGTAAAATTTTATGTAGTGAACGAGATCGAATAGAGATAGTTTTTTAGACTAACTAAAAAAACATATTCTCTAAACTATTAAATGTACTTATATTCTTAATCCTGATATAACTGTTATGAACTGTATAGGTTAATTATCGTTTTGTATTATTAAAAGGGAAGATTCTAAGATGGGTCAATATTCCAGGTAAGTTGGATGATAATAATATATATTAGTGAAATAATAAGTTAGTTGATGGAATCCATATCTTGTTATAGAGATTGATCGATATGTTTTTTTGAGAAACTTATAAGTTTTCATCGTGTCGAATCTTGCAAGTTGCTATATGAATCCGACACATCAAAATAAGTTAATTAATGCTCTAACGTAAATTAATCATTAATTTAAATTCACCAATAATTTAATCAACTGATTAGTATCTGAAATCTTAGCATGAGGAATTAGATAAGTGTTTAATGATAAATTATAAAGTAAAGGAGTGCAATTACGAATTTCTAATAAAATAATTTCTAATGTACTATGGTAAGAATAATTCAAATTCATTATTTAGTATTATTTTTGTAATATAAAGTATCTATAATTAATTTTGTGGTCCCTACAGTTCTCATATTTAAATAAAACCGAGAATCATATTTCTATGGAAAAAAGAAGTGTAATATAGTTTTTTCTAGTCCTTTCTATTTGATATTTGCCCACTTAAGTAGCATAAACGGTATTATTATCTATTATTCATGTAAGTAGTTGAAATCCTGATATGCTTCAGCTGTGCATATATAATTTATTAAAATGTTTCCAATAATATGATTGACAAGTCAAATTTTGAGCACCCGAGTGAAATTGGATAAAATAATTTATGAAGAGGTGAATATGATTGCAACAATACTTTAGAAAGGTGAATTCACCGATCCAAATAGACCATACCACAACCCTCAGACCCATTACAATTCTGAAAGACCCTTGATATCATTCCTGAATGAGGTATTGTGATGATTGGAAAATTGGCAAACCTATAGCTAGTAGTTGCATGTATTTCTTCATTGAGAAAGTAAGAGTTGTATTGATTCCTATCTTAATTATTGATTACAGTATGAGAACATGAAATCTTTCTTGACGTGAGAGTGCTACAATTTATTTCTAAAATATGATCTAGCATGAGAAAATAAGAAGTAGTTAGGTAGAGCAATGTATGATAGCAGATAATCATTATTTTAAGTTTTTTAATCATAATTGTGTTTCACATGTTATTAAGAGTAGTTACGTAATTGTACTTTAGATATTGTTAAGTTCTTATGTAGACACCTTTTTTAAACTAATTGTGTTCTTGATTTCCTTGAGAACAAGCAAAAGTATAAGTTATCGGTGTTGATAAGTTGTAGATTTTACAATTATTTGAGGCCTATTTAGTTTAAAAATTAGTTTCTTCACTTCTTAATTATGTCTTATTCCACATAAATTGTGGTACTTTGCATCTATGAAGGCTAAGGAGCAAGACAAGGATGAATGTTTGGAAGAAATGCGAAAAAATACATAGACTTGTAAAGTCCACATAGTTGATCTTATTAATAAATCGGAGGATCACCCTATTGGAAATACCTAACAAAAATTGACAGTGCTCAACATTTCAATTAATTGAGGCATGTCCGTGAAGATTAGAGAAAAGGCTACTCGCTGAATGCAAAGGTCAAACTTGCTAACCGTTATCGAAATTAACGTAACTTTGAATAAAATTGAAGGCTTAAAAGGTGAATTAAGATGGTATTAACACATTCGTAAAATGTTAAAGGATAATTATAATAAGCTCTTTGATAGAGGTTTAAATATCTTAAGCCGAAAGCAAGAGAAATGCCCGCTATTGAGTATATGCCACCTCAAAATATTACTTACGTGAAACTAAGGCCTAATGTGTGTGACATGAAGTCTTGAAGTCCTAAAATTGTTTAAAATGATGTTTGAGGCAGTGGCTCAAGAATTTTGTGAATTTTGAAGTCAAACGTGAAGGGACGACCAAGACTTTCGACGATTAGTCACCTATGTGCCTTAGATATTTTCATGTGATTATGTGTGTGTAATGAGTTTATGAGGTCCTTATATTGTTTATATTAGTGTTTAGAATCATCGTGTTGATTTTGGTAGGATTTAGAGGTCAAACGTCCAAGAACGTTCGAAAGATAGCCATTTGACGTCCTTGTGAGTTTGGATGCGTTTTAGGATGTTGCATGGCTTGTTTGATGTTGTACTTGTTTGGAGATTATCCCACTACCTAGACATGCGTGTTTAGAGGTCTAACATCCGGGTACGACTCCACCTAGGACCCACAAGGGTCCCTAGAAGGAGGACCCCAACTTGGAGCTCCACACTGTCAGGCAATGGCAATCAACTGCCCCAAATGACGACCAATAGACAAGATGACGACCCGTAGATGGGTGGCGTCGATGGAGATACGTAGTCTGCAGTTTGAGGAGCTGCAAGAGTAACAAACAGACCCCATCGATGGGACGTGGTCTCACCCACGGACCGTCGATGCTAGGGTGTCGACGGTGCTTAAAAGTCTGCCAACTTTCTGTTAGGACTTGGGGTTTTTTGGAAAATTCACCCCAAGTATTATGAAAATGAAGATGGTTATTTTGGGTTTTTAAAGGTATTTTAAGAGTATATAAGTCATGAAACTCTCATTTAAACCCTATCACCTAAATCGAAACTCATTCCCTCCCAAAGTTTCTTAAAAAACCTCCATGAGAGCTCAAGGTGAAGATAGAGCTTGAAGATGGATATTTAATGGAGTATATTCTTTAATTATAATTGGATTATTCTAATAAGGTATGGGAGTTATTCATCTAAGGCTTTCTATGTAACACCCCTCAAATGACTTAGGTGAAGCTAGAGCTTAGCATGGTTTTCATGATGGTCTAAGATCCTAAAATGGTCTATAATGTGGTATTGAGGCAGTTTCTAGAGGTTTAGGTGATTTGGAAGTGAAACGTCAAGGATTTCTAAGGTTCTAAAATTGTGTATAATGTTGTCTTGAGGAAATGTCTAGAGTTTTAGGTGATTTGGAAGTGAAACGTGAAGGGACGACTAAGGTGTTCGACGACTAAGTCACTTATATGTGTTTATATGCCTATATGTGTGTTTAATGAGTTAATAAGGTCTTAATATAAGTGATTATAGTGTGTATAGGCAGTATGTCAAATTTTGTGAAGTTTGGAGGTCAAATGTCCAAGAACAACCATGACGTTCGAAAGGTTTGCCTTGAAACGACCTTGTCTGTCTTGGCATGTTTCGTCGAGTTTTACGTGTTCGTTTTGGATGAAATACATGTTGGAGGTCTTAAACTCGTATAAAAACATATTTGGGTTGGAAACATCTGGTCAAACATCCCCAAGGACCATCCAGGGGTCCTTGAGGAAGCAACCAAGTTGGTAGCCAAGACTGTCCAAGACAGCCCCAAATGATGAAAGCAGTAGCCGGCTCATGGGACAGTCGACGACCCATCTATGGGTGTCGTGGGTGGACAATTAGGCAGGGGAGGAGGCCAGCCAATGAAGAGCCTCATTCCCAAACCATAGACCAACATAACGGTCCGTTGGTTGAGGGACAGTCCATTGGTGGCCATCCGTCGATGGTACTGTCTCCTGCGTGCAACTCAATGTTAAGTGAAGGGGTGAATTGGTAAATTCACCCAACGTCCAAATAAGAGAAAGGGCGGTTACTTAGGGGTATTTTGGGTATTTTAAACATGTTTATAAGTCTTAAACACTTAGAAGATTTAATTCTTCAAAATCAAAACCTAAATTCCCTTGGAAATTTTCTAGAACTTAATTGGAGTAAAAACTCAAGGAAGGTCTTGGATTGGAGAATTGAGTGGAGATTATTTATAAAATTTGAGTATTAGGTTCATTAAGGTATTGTTTGATCCTTGAACTCAATTCATCAAGGAGACAATCTTCAAAGTACATTTTCAAAGAGTTCTTAAAGATGAGTTTTCTAAATTGAAATCTAGCCATGGGTTCTAGCATTAAAGGTTTTAAAGAATTGATTATTGATTGAACGGTTGTTATGGTTTAAGTGATTTGGACTTAATGCTTATGAATTCTAGTGTAGTTCTCTATGGGCTATTGATTGATGTCATAATTTTATTGAATTGATATATAGGTTGTCTTATATATATGAATCTGTATTGAATTGACCTAGTTTCATTGAATATCATAGTTTATGTATTGAATTATTGGTTATGACCATGGGTAAGGGTCTTATGGTATTGAATAGGATTATTTAGACATGAATTGAAGTAGAGAGAATGCGTTGGTGGTAAGCTTCCCTGGTTCTCTTTATTTTAGGTTATTTAGACTTTAATTATGGTGTGATTGGTATGGTCCAGTTATGGTGGCGGTGCTATGTGCTTTACTTGCAATTGATGTGACCTCATCTGCGTTACTTTATGTAATATCATGATCATGGCCTTGTCGGCACTACTTGAAGTATTAAGATGATTTGTGTAGTTAAATTATGTGAAGTATGCGAATATCTCCGTACGTGTGAAGTAATATGCAACTATGTGTTCACTCTATGTATGTTAGGAGATCATGTGGACTATGAATATATGCTTATATGTGTATTCTTAGAGTTGATGCATGATTATTCCTACTTGACTATATCAAACTATGATGGTTATATTAATAATGATATGGTAATGTATAGGATGACATAAAGATGATACGTTTCATTCCTAAGTGATTCACAGAATGATATGCTATATTTGATAAAGTAAAGTATGTTGTGTCTTGTTTTGGTAGACTTCTGTCCCTTACTTGATATATGTATGGATGATATGTGAATACGATTTGTCTTGACTAGGTAGGCTTAGTGAACCCTTGTCATGTATGAATGAATGATATGTGATACCTTAAGTGATCTTAAGAAGGTCATGTACGTGAAACTTTAAACCTAGTGGTAAGGTTATACTATTGGAAGTCGAGAGCCGTAATAGTATCATTCATGTAAAGGATGATGGAATGACAATTGATTGGCTGTAACGACATCATATCATCCTTATGAAAGTCATGATGATCTATCTTAGTCGCCATTGTAGGGTAGCCCTAGTGAACCTCTTTGGTAGGTGAATGTGATTGAGTTACCAACTAGATAAGGAGCCTCTTCATGTGATCCTTTAATGTCAATTACTATATGATAACAAAGGCTAGCACCGAGTTATTATTTCATGGGAAGTATCTCTATTTGAGGAGGAGATTAGAGTACAATGTAGCTCTACTTGAGAATGAGACTAGAGTGCATAAAATCCCTTCATATTCCTTAACAATGTGCATACATGGGATGTGTCCTAGTTCTACCTTTGGCAAGTAGAACACCCTCATCGGAGTAGGTTAGAAATCTAGATTCCATGTCTAGCTATCATGGTCTATGTAGGTTTTTACCTGTTCTCATCATATGGGATACCTACTAGCATTAGAGAAGTTCTATGAAGTTTAGGTGGTGGTATGGGACGCTATCTAGACATTGCACAATAGGCTTTGAAGATGTTAGTGAGAGTATCTAGGTCTTGTCCAAGACCATTACATGAATGTCCTTATGTTATGAATGAGTCTTAAATTAACTAATGCATGTAATGACTTAAGTTAAGAAAGCATGTTAAATGAATAAGTACTTTTCTAGAGCAGTTAAGTGTTTTATAGTTAAGGTGTGAAGGATGCATAGGAATGGTCACTAAGTCTTAAGAATGACTCTAGTTAGGGAAGATGGATGATTATGTGGACATAATCTAAGCCTTAGGTAGTCTTAAGGATTATTTAGGCAATCTTGAAGAGGTAAATCATGGACCTTATCTTCTTGATTTACTTAAGTAAGTCTTTTGATAACCTTTGGAAGGAGAATGTCATATTATCTATGTTTGATGTATTTGTAACTGTGTATATCTCATTATAGGTGGTCTTAAGGATCATTTAGGTGTGTCTAATGAGGTTGTATGGGTGGTATCTTTTTGTCTTTCTTAAATGAGTCTTAGATAGCTTTGTTGAGGGGATTACATGGTAAAATGTGTTTAAGATGAATGCACTTCACTGTACATTGAAGAAATTTCACTGTAACAATGAATTGGTTCACTATAAAGTGACCTTAAAAATGTATTAAATTGCTTAAATGATTTATTATGTATTTCTAAGGTGTTAAATGTTATTATTATGATCATGATATGATGTTTTAATGAAAAAGAGCACGTTTCTAATGAAAGGTCCATTTACATGGTTTTGTGCATAATGTCATACTTAGTACAAGTGTTTATACTAATTCCATACATGTTTTAATATCTAAAGGTTTAGGTGGAAGGTGAGTAGGATCGTGAAGGAAAGCTTGGTTCTAGAGTCATTCAAGCAAACTTGAAGTATGTCCTCAATTGACTAGAGGGCGTACTGACATGTCTTTTATTTCAACATATTGTGATAGACCAAGTATTTTCTATATTAGTATTGTATGGGCCGTGTCCCAAGTATTCTTGAGTCTATGAATGACATATGTTGAGACTTAGCATTTCTATGATTTTACATGAAAAGATGTTTAAAGATATTCGTGTGAAAACTTTTAATTCTGCACTACTTTTCATACTTAAATATGCGATTAATGATACGGAAGGGTTTGTACAAGACCTCCGAGAGGTCAAGTACTCTTGTTGAATTCTGAAAATGTCATATCTTCTAGGGTGTGATTTCGGGATTTGACATGCTATCACGTTAGAGTCACATTCAAAGATGATTTTCAAAGATTTCAAAGAAGATGAAAAAGATTAATTTCTACTCTAATTCTTGGGTTCTTGCATGAAACGTTTTCGAACCTTAAGATATGATATTATTGATCTATAATTGATGTTTTCCAATGAAATTATCCATGAACCCTTGACCCTCTTAGATCTCTCAATTTGACTAAAATATGGGTTATGTGATCATGTTTTGATATTAATGAATTCATGTGTAGATTGATATGAGCTCTTGATTTATGTATAAATTATGATTGTATGGTTTATAGGCTGTTTCAATTTGATCAATTGAGTATTGTATATTCTTAGATCCATTTGAATATTAAGCTTATTGAATTGATACTGACTTAATGCTTATGAATTCTAGTGTAGTTTTCTATGGGCTATTGAATGATGTAAGAATTGTATTCAATTGATGTTTTCTTTGGGCTATTGAATGATGTAAGAATCGTATTCAATTGATGTCTAATAGGTCTCATATGATAAAAATATATTAAATTGACCTAGATTCAAAGAGTATTATAGTTTATGTATTGAATTGATGTTCATGTCCATGGGTAAGGGCGTTATGGTATTGAATTGGATGATTTATCTTTGGATTGAAGAGGTGAGATTGAATGGGTGGTATGCTTCCCTAACTCTCTTATTATTATGTATAGCTTTTTTATTACAATGATGATTGGTATGTTCCACTTACGGTGGCGGTGCTATGTGAATATATATGGTCTCTTTGGCGTTTCTTTATGTATTATGATGATCATGTCCTTGTTGGCACTACTTGAAGTATTATAATGATTTGAGTAGTTGATTTATGTGAAGTATAAGCATATATATATACACATGTGATTAAGTGAAAGTATGTGTTCTTCTATTGAAATTGTTACGTGATCATGTTAGACTATGACTATGTCTTTGTAAGTGTTGTCTTAGAGTTGATGAATGATTGTTCCTACTTGACTATTGGAGTATATAATGGTTATATTAATGATGATATAGTAATTTTTAGGATGACATAAAGATGATAAGGATAATTCCTGAGTGCTTCAAAGAATGATATGCTATATGTGATAAAGTAAAGTATTTTGTGTCTTGTTTTAGTAGACTTTTGTCCCTTACTTGATACATGTATGAATAATATGTGAATATTCGATTTCTTGACTAGGTAGGCATAGTGAACCCTTGTCATGTATGAATGAATTATATGTGACACCTTAAATGATGATAAGAAGATCATGTACGTGGAGCCTTAAGCCTAGTGGTAAGGTTATGTTATGAACTTTGAAGTCGAGAGCTATAATTGTATCCTTCATGTAAAGGATGATGGACTTAGGTTTGATTGGTTGGAACTACATCATATCATCTTTAGGAAAGTCATGATGAGCTATCTTAGTTTCCATTGAAAGTTAGCCCTAGTGAACCTCTTTGGTAGGGTGAACACCGGATGTGTCCTAGTTTTACCCTTGACAAGTAGAACACCCTCATCAGAATAGGTTAGAACATCGGATCCCATTTCAAGATATCATGATCTATGTCGGTTATTGCCTATTATCATCATATGTGATACCTACTAGCATTAGAGAAGTTCAATGAAGTTCCGGTGGTGGTATTTGACGCTGTCTAGACTTTGCATGATAGGCTTTGAAGATGTAAGTGAGAGTCCCTAGGTCTTGTTCAAGACCATTACTTGAATGTCCTTGTGTGATGAATAAGTCTTAAATGAACTAATGAATATAATGGCTTATGTTATAAATCATGTTAAATGAATAAGTACTTATCTAGAGTAGTTAAGGGTTGTATAGTTAAGATGTGAAGGGGGTATAGGAATGGTCACTTTGTATCTTACCTAGATAAGTCTTAAAAATGACTCCAGTTAGGGAAGGTGGTTGATTATGCAGGCATGATCTATGCCTTAGGTAGTCTGAAGGATTATTTAGGTAATCTTGAAGAGGTCAGTCATGGACGTTATATTCTTGATTTAATTAAGTCTTTTGATAGATTTTGGAAGGAGAATGTCATATCATCTATATGTTGTTGTATTAAGTGAGAATGATTGTATCTTAGGTAGTCCATAGGATCTCTTAAGTGTGTGTGTAAGGGATTGTATGGGTGGTCGCTTCAGAACTCACTCAAGTGAGACTTAGAATCAGCTTTGGTAGGAGAATCTCATGTTCATGTGGTTGATGTATGTAAGTGTGTAGATCTCATTATAAGTGGTCTGAAGCATCATTTAGGTGTTCTTAGAGAGGGTGTATGGGAGGTATCTCTTTGTCTTACTTAAGTAAGTCTTAGAATAACTTTTAGTGAGAGGATTGCATGCTAGGAAGTGATCTATGTGAAGTTGATAGGCTTCACTGTATTAGTGAAGGAGTTCACTGTAAAAGTGAACTTGCTTACTATAAAGTTGTTCTAAAAATGTGATAAATTGTGTGAATTATTTCTTATGTGTTTCTAAGGTGTTAAATGCTCTTCTTATACTTATAGTATGATGTTTTAATCAAAATTCATGAAAAACATGTTATTTACTAAATGTCCCTTTTTCATGGTTTTTGCATGGCTTCCATACTTAGTGCATCTAATGATCTAACCCCTTCTTTTCCCTTTTTGACTAAAGTGTCGGGAATGGGAAGTCTTGATATGCCATGGAGGATGGATAGGTTTCTAAGGGTTGAAGATGAAGTATTGGTAATTCCTTATCGATTCGAGGAGAATATCCACGTTTTCCTTTATGTCTTTGTCTTTATTTTATGTCTTGTATGGGCTTCGTACCAAGTGTTGTATACTCCAAAGTTTAGATGGTTCCATGAGATGTTGTAAAGGCTTAACCTTTTAAACGAAAGTCTGCCGCTTGCGTATTGATTATGAAATGAGGTTTTCGTGTGTGAAGAAAGTTTTAAATTCTTACTTCTTACTTATTTACAATGTTTATTATTCAATGCATGATACGAATGGCTTTGATGAGGCTTCTGTAAGTCTAATTTGTCGTGTGGAGACACCAGAATTCTCTAACTTCTAGGGTGTACTTGCAGGGCCTTACAAAGTTAGTATCAGAGCCTATGCTTTGGAAGTGTCTTAGTTGTCTCATGAACCACATCTAGTAGAGTCTTTTTCATAATGTTAAGCGCGCCACATTATGAATATGAGGCTATTGGGTTCTAGGAAAAGTTTAACTTCTTCATTCATCTACTCGTTCCTAAGAACTTTGTATATGGTGTCTTTCCCTTGTGTGTTGGTCATTTGAGTGTGAATTTGTAAAGATTGGGTTGAGGGAGAGAAAATATGAGATGTGACTTGTTGAATGAGTAGTAAAAGATGGTGTTGATGACCTTAGGATGGTTTAGTTACCATTTTAAGAGGGTAGTGTAGTTGGAAAGAATGGTAAGGTGTATTGTTAGAAATGTGAAGGAGTGGTTGTTGAGATGGTTTGAGACCCAACCATAGAAAGGAAATTGATGAGATTTGAAAAAGTAAAGATGAGTTTTTCCTAATAAGGGGGATGTAGTGGTTATATGGTTAGACCTTTGAGAGTCTTTAGTTTTCATGAGATAGACTTGGTTGAGAAAGTATAAGTAAGGTTTAAGGTGTTTTAAGGGAGTTCCTTGTATTAGATGTTATGTTGACCTTAGAATGGATTTGTCCTATGTGGGGGAGTATGGTAAAGAGTATGGTGGGAGTAAGGTACTCTTAACCTTTCTTTATGTGTTTATTCAAGCCTAAAACAAAGAGTTCTTCATAACTTGATTTGTGTAGTAGTCTTTTGTGAAAAAAATGAGTTCCAAACATTCTCCTTCTGATATGCATGTTTTGGGTTGAAGTTTTGTTGAATGACAAAATGAATCTTCATGCATGGTATCTTCGTCATGGTTCATGTGCATGTACTGTATTGCTAATTGTTTCATAAATATTAATAGTGAGCATGTCTAAATGATTATATGAGATTGATTTGTTGAGCATTTATAAGGAATTTCTTAAGTGTTGCATTTTTAGATTGTGAAGCATGTTCACTGTAAATCTACTAGGGTTTTCTGTTCACTTTAAGGTTTAGCAAAAATTGACTAATTCATTCTTTGATTGAAAAATTTTATAATGTGGTTAGAAATATTGTATATGAGCATAATAATTATATAAAATGAGTTTTAGCTATTTGGAATGAAGGATGCGAGTTGTATGGCATAATGAGTTGTAGAATTTATTCTAGTTTCTTGTTGTATTATTATTCTCTAAATTATGTGAAATTTATGTTTCTTATTGATTGTGTGTTGTATAATGTGTTTAATGGTATTTTCATGAGATTTTAAGTTGAGTCTCTACTCTTGGAAGTGTTCTTAGAGTGCCAAGTCATTCGAGGACGAATATTGTCCAAGTGGGGGAGAATATAACACCTCCAAAAATGACTTAGGTGAAACTAGGTCCTAATGTGTGTGAAATGAATCTTTGAAGTCCTAATATGGTTTATATTGATGTTTGAGGCAGTGTCTCAAGATTTTTGTGAAGTTTGAAGTCAAACGTCAAGGAACGACCAAGATGTCCGAGGACTAGTCAGCTATTTGACTTAGGTGTTTTCATGTGATTATATGTGTATAATGAGTTTATGAGGTCCTTATATGGTTGATATTAGTTTTTATAGTCATCATGTTGACTTTTGTATGGTTTGGAGGTCAAATATCCAAGAACGTCTGGTGACGTTCGAAAGATAGACATTTGACGTCCTTGTGAGTTTTGATGAGTTTTAGCATGTTGCGTGGCTTGTTTGATGTTTTACTTGGTTGTATATGTACCTAATAACTATATGTGTGTTATTAGAGGTTTAAAGTGTGGGTACGACTCCACCTAGGACCAACAGGGGGTGCTAGAAGGAGGACCCCAGCTTGGAGCTCAACACTGCCAGGCAGTTACAAACGACTGCCCCAAAGGATGGCTAGTCGACCAGATGAAAGCCCTTCAATGGGTGGCGTCAATGGATATATGTAGTATTCAGGTTGAGGAGCTTAATAAGAAACCAACAGACCCCATCGACGGGGCGTGGTCTCACCCACGGACCATCGATGCTAGGGCGTCAATGGTGCTGGAAAATCTGCCAACTTTCAGTTAAGACTTGTTTTTTTTTTTGGGAAATTCACCCCTATTCTTATTAAATAGGAGGACGTTTATTTTGGGTGTTTATGGATACTTTAAGAGTATATAAGTCATAAAAATCTCATTTAATCCCTAGCACCTAAATCAAAATCCATTCTCTCCCAAAGTTTCTTCCAAAACCTCCATGAGAACTCAAGGTGAAGATAGACCTTAAAAATGGATTTTCAATGGAGTTTATTCTTCAATTATGATTGGATTCTAATCATAAGGTATGATAGTTATTCATATAAGTCTTCCTATCATCTTAGAGTCAATTTCAAAGATGATTTTCAAAGATTTCAAAAAGATGAACAAGTACAATTTCTACTCTAACTCTTGGATTCTTGCATGAAACATTTTCAAACCTTAAGATATGATATTATTGGTGTATAATTTATGTTTTCCAATGAAATTCACCATGAACTCTTGACCTTCTCAAATCTCTCAATTTGACTAAAATATGGGTTATGTGATCATGCTTTCATATTAATGAATTCATGTGTAAATTGTTATGGACTCTTGATTTATGTATAAATTATGATTGTATGGTTTATAGGCTGTTTCAATTTGATCAATTTAGTATTGTATATTCTTAGATACATTTGAATATTAAGCTTATTGAATGTATATTGACTTAATGCTTATGAATTCTAGTGTAGTTTTATATGGCTTATTGAATTATGTAAGAATTCTATTCAATTGATGTCTAATTGGTCCTAGATTGATAAATATATATTGAATTGACCTTGATTCATTGATTATTATAGTTTATGTATTGAGTTGATGTTCATGTCCATGGGTAAGGGCCTTATGGTATTGAAATTGGATGATTTAGCTTTGCATTGAAGAGGTGAGATTTAATGGGTGGTATGCTTCCCTAACTCTTTTAATATTATGTATATCTTTTGTATTACAATGATGATTGTCATGGTCCACTTATGGTGGCGGTGCTATGTGAATTGATGTGTCCTTGTCGATTTTACATCATGTATTATAATGATCATGGCCTTGTCGGCACTGCTTGAAGTATTATGATGATTTGAGTAGTTAATTTATGTGAAGTATAATCATATCTACATATATTTGATTAAGTTAAAGTATGTGTTCTTCTATTGAAGTTGTTTGGTTATCATGTTAGACAATGGCTATGTCTTTGTATGTGTACGCTTAGAGTTGATGCATGATTGTTCCTACTTGACTATAGGAGTCTATAATTGTAATATTGATTATGATACAGTAATTTTTAGGATGAAATAAAGATGATAAGGGTCATTACTAAGTACTTCAAAGAATGATATGCTATATTGTGATAAAGCAAAGTATGTTGTGTCTTATTTTGGTAGACTTGTGTCTCTTACTTTATACATGTACGAATGATTTGTGAATATGAGATTTCTTGACTAGGTAGACTTAGGTCACCCTTGTCATGTATGAATGAATGATATGTGAGACCTTAAATGATGATAAGAATGTCAAGTATGTGGAACCTTCAACCTAGTGGTAAGGTTATGTTATGAACTTTGTAGTCGAGAGCAGTAATGGTATCCTTCATATATACGATGATGGACTTAGGTTTGATTGGCTGGAACTGCATCATACCATCCTTAGGAAAGTCATTATGAGCTATCTTAGTCACCATTGAAACGTAGCCCCCGTGGACCGCTTTGGTAGGGTGAATGTGATTGGGGTATGAACTAGATATGGAACCTCTTAATGTGATCCTTTAATGTCAATTACTCTATGAAAACAAAGGCTAGCACCGAGTGATTATGGTATGGGAAGTAGCTCTACTTGAGAAGGAGACTAGAGTACAATGTAGTTCTACTTGAGAATGAAACTAGAGTGCATAAAAGCCCTCCTTAACCATGTGCCTAAATAGGATGTGTCCTAGTTCTACCCTTGGAAAGTAGAACGCCCTAATCGAAGTAGGTTAGAACTCTGGATTCCGTGTCTAGCTATCGTGGTCTATGTTGGTTATTGCCTATTCTCATCATATGGGATACCTACTAACATTAGAGGATTTCAATGAAGTTTAGGTGGTGGTATGGGATGCTAGTCTTAAGAATGACTCTAGTTGGGGAAGATGGTTGATTATATATATATATATGATGTAAGCCTTATGTAGTCTTAAGGATTATTTAGGTAATCTTGAAGAGGTCAATCATGGACATTATCTTCTTGATATACTTTAGTAAGTCTTTTGATACCATTTGGAAGGATAAGGTCATATCATCTATATGTTGTTCGATTAAGTGAGAATGATTGTATATTAGGTAGTCCATAGGATATCTTAAGTGTGTGTGTAAGTGATTATATAGGTTGTCACTTCACAACTCACTGAAGTAGGACTTAGAATCACCTTTGTTAGGAAAATCTCACGTCCATATGGTTGATGTATTTTAAGTGTGTAGATCTCATTATAAGTGGTCTTAAGGATCATTTAGGTGTGCCTAGAGAGGGTTTATGGACAATATCTCTTTGTCTTACTTAAGTGAGTCTAAGGATAGCTTTTAGTGAGAGTATTGCTTGGTAGGAAGTGCTCTATGTGATGTTTATAGGCTTTCCTGCAACAGTGAAGGAGTTCACTGTTGCAATGAACTCTCTTACTATGAAGTTATTCTAAAAATGTGATAAATTGCTTAAATGATTTCTTATGTGTTTCTAAGGTGTTAAATGTTGATGTTCTTATACTTATAGTATGATGTTTAAATCAAACTCATGAAATGCATGTTATTTACTTAATGTCCCTTTTTCATGGCTTCCATACTTAGTGCATCTAATGTGCTAACCCCTTCTTTTCCCTTTTTGACTAAAGTGTAGGGAACTGGAAGTCTTGATATGCCATGGAGGATGAATAGGTTTCTAAGGGTTGAAGATGAGGTATTGATGAGTCCTCATCGATTCGAGGACAATGTCCACATGTTCCTTTATGTCTTAGTTTTTATTTTATGTCTTGTATGGGCTTAGTCCCAAGTGTTGTATACTCCAAAGTTTAGATGGTTACATAAGTTTTTGTAAGGGTTTAACGTTTTAATTGAAAGTCTTCCGCTTGCATATTGATTATTGAAAGAGTTCTTCGTGTGTGAAGAAAGTTTTAAATTCTTATTCATTATAGAATGTTTATTACGCAATGAATTATACGAGTGCTTTGATGAGACTTCTTGAAGTCTCATTTGCAGTGTGAAGACAAAATGATGCACTAACTTCTAGGCTGCACTTGCGGGCCATTACAGAGTAAGAGATGATTCATCAAATGTAATTGGGAAGCTCGACTAACATCACCTTTAACAAACATTCATGGAAATTTTGGGGAACTATAAATACCCTAATGAGAGAGACAAAGACAAAGACAAGAAAAATTTTCTTAGTGATTGGTTCTACAACTTTTCTCTAAAGTTTTTAGATTGAGAAAAAAAATTACCTTGTGAATAAAATCTTTTAACTTTCAACTTTGCACTTAGTTTGTATAATTTGAAGTTAATTCAGAGTGGTTATAACTTCTAGTTGCTTTTCTCGTGTAGCCCATAACATGTTTAATCAAAAGTATAATATATTTTCACTTTGTGAGGGGTGGCTAATACCTCAATTGCTAAGCATCCAATTATGTGGTTAGTTGTTATTTATGTATGGATACGGGATAATTGGCATAGGTTAAGATTAAAAACTTTATCCTATTTCGCATCTCTTCTTGATGCTTGAAAGAGATTTACTAGATTAGTTAATTAGTTTAATACGGTCAATTAAGGGTTCATTGTGTCTAATTTTCTTGAAAAAGTTATGATGGGTTAAATCATTTACTTTATTACTACACAGAAAGAAAAAAACAGTATAAGACATTTGATTTTTTGGTTTAACACATAAATGGGACGAAAAAGAGATTATATCAACCAATGCTATAAGATCAAAAGATAATTAGAGTCATTGAAGATGACCTAGCTATCTATAAGCGTTTCATACTATATAGCAAAATAAATACCTCTAAGTGACATTGATATCGAATCCCCACAAATCTAGAATACTTGTTACTTAATTGACCGAATCCCCATCGTATTTGCGAATCAATACTTTAGAATGTTGGTGAAAACACCCACACTATTGAGAAAATATATAATAGGGACCAAGGGGGTAATGAAAATAGAGATAGATATGAGGTTAGATATATATTTATAACTAGACTCTAAATCTCTTTCAGCAAGGCTTAGTTTAATCACCAGGTTGAGGCTTCATTAACGATTTTACAGGGTGATTGGTAAAGCCACAGTGAGGTTGGCTCTAGTGAGATTCATGTGTCCCAGTCTAGTTCTTCGGGACATTTTTGTAATTCTTCTACGAGTAGATCATCTTCGGGTTTCTTTAATTGTCGAGATATGGATTACTTGTCTAGAAATATGAACTTTTATTAGTGGATTGCACCCCTTACAAAAGAAACTCCTTTAATTCTCCCAGCTACACCAGCATCAATAGCAGCTAGGGATAGAGGTTTGGGTTTTGACAATCAAAGTGGACAATAGGGTATTTACGGCGGCCCCATGGATGGAAGTCAAGCAGTAGGCATATAACTAGGGCTAAGGAAGAAAAGGAAATTTATATGGAGCTCTAGTAAGGGAGGAGGCGGAGGAGTAAATCAATGTTATCATATATACAATTCTTTTATTCCATCGACCTACCAAGGCTTTCTGTGATCCAATTCATATATGTCTATGTATTATTCCTCTTGTATGGCTTGACTTCTTAACCTATGGCAGCAATGTTGCATGTGTCGACCCCCGTGGGTAGGTCTTTATTAGAGGATCACATAATTTGATCTTTTTCAGTTACTATTCAAGGACATGACACCCGAGTTGATCTAATATTTCATTATAATGTTTACTTTGATGGGCTTTTTTGTATCGACTAGTAATCCCCCTATTGTGTGGTCTTTGATTTCTTATCTATGACTATATCCTTAGTTATGACTTGATTTCCCGCAGTGGTGTGGAACGCCTCAAATATTAGCACACGCGTTGGAGATATTTCTTTTGTTTAGGCTTGGAAGCTAGCATCTAGGGGTTAGTTCTCTTATGTGGCCTATGTGAGATATGTGAGTAAGAAGATCCTTGTAGTTAAGCCACTTCTAGGGGTCTCTGATTTTTTAGATGTGTTACCTACTAACCTTATAGGTCTACCCTGATAGTGTGATATTGATGGTCCTATTAATCTTGATACAGTACACGACTTATTCTATTCTATCATGTAAGATTTCTCCTACAAGGCTTAAGAGGTTAGTGTTAAATATGAGGATCTTTTGGGTAAGAGGATTATTTGGCCTAGTGTCTCTCTTTTGTGTGATTGATGAATCAATAGACTGGACTCATTTAGGCCTATATTTTCATAGAAATAGTTTCCATAAATGTTTATTTTGTCTCAATTATTTATTAATAACCTTGAGATTCATGTGTTTTTAGTTTAAGGCAAATTATGGACACTACATGCCAAAAAGGTGCAAAAAGGGTGAAAGAACGAAGAAATGCAGGCCTAAGGATCACCAAGTCCACTTGGCAAATCATGGATAGGTCTGAAAATTGCCTTTTGTTCTAGTGTGTTGGCTCTGAAGGAAATGCTTAAATCAGCATTGTAAAAAAATCAGTTAGCGCATCACCAAAAATTCAGGGAAGAAATATAATATCTCCTAATGATCCAAAGCAAAGAGATGATGGGACTAAGCGCAAGACAACGATGAAGTTACCAAAGGGTGAATCACATATTTGATCGGCAATTCTAAGTAACTGCGCAAGTGATCCGCTGTAGCACAAATATTTGAAAACTATAAATAGTTGTTGAGATTTTTTAGTGTACTATCCAATAATATCAAATACGACAGAATTTTATTGAACATTATCGAGTTGTATAGAGTTTTATCCATTTTGTTTTGAGATCTATGTTTGGAGAGGTTTCAAGAAGAACGTGAAGACTCAAAAGGTTTCATATCCAAGGATTTGGACTTGGGTCTCTAGGATTCTTCACTCTTTTCCTGTATGACGACTTAAATATTCAAACCTATCATAACACAAGCTCATTTGTGTATAAATTTCTGTCTCTTGTACATGTTTATCAGAAACCCCAATTCGTAGAGTGTGATTTTGTGAATATGGCTGAAATTATTTGTTGATCTTGATCTTTTATAGTTTATTAGTAGTTTAAATATTATTTAGTTTAGTAGTTGTGGGTGAATTTAATGAAGTTGTAGTTGCAAATATAATTTCATGTATGTGTTTTTGGATGTCTTGATAAAGAGGTCATGAGGTTGGAGTGGGTCGACATGAGGTTCAGCTCGAAAGAGTGAACCCGCGTCTCATTCCCACACACTCAGCTCGAGAGAGAGTGTGATCTAAGGCAGAGGTTATTCTTCATATGGCAAGTGAGTGTGTGAGAGGAACTCATCTGAAACGAGGTAAGTTACTAACTTAGTTTCAATTACTCTATTAATTTTCTATCAAAATCATATACCAAGTAATTTTGTTCATCGCGTATTCCTATCACATCTCAAGAATCTTTTCTCCTTGATTAGAACAGTTTTGTTGATTTTTTTATTCTTACTTACTTCTGAGAAAACCCCCATTTGATAGTTAATGATTTCGTCACTCCGTTGAGTTTTAATATGATTTTATTCGATAATGTTTTTAGCTATGAATAGTTAGAATGTAATTTTACTCTTCTTTTAATTCTCAAAACCACTACCTGCGGAAATGATCCAAACCCTTGTTTGGGAGACTGTACTACTATACGATCGTAGACACTTGAATTAGAAGTTGTTTCTTTGATGATATCACCGATAAAAATGTCGTCACTACCGGGCAGTGGTGTCAGTTGAGAAAATTTCGTTTAGTAAGATTTTTGTTCTTCTTAGTTGTAGTTTCACTAATTTTACTATTAGTTCTGTTTTCCTTTGAATTGTTGTTGCATGCAGTGCCCTGAGCATGACTAAGGGGAATACTGGAAAGTCAGCTGAGGCAAATCAAGAAGTCGAGGAGGATTTCATGTTAACATCATTAGTAAGTCAGCAGAATGACTTGACAACCAAAATCTCCGAGGTGGAAGACTAGCGCAAGATTTAAAGGAGGTACATAACTCTTCATGGGTGGAGAAATAGTAGAGACACTAAGAAAATTTCTATTGAAGTTGCACTGCACATCATTCTCCAAAAGATCTTCAAGAAAGATAAAATGCTGGAAGAAATGAAGGTGAATATTATGGTATGAATCAGATGATCAGCTCTAAATCTAGAGCTATCTAGCTGATAAGAATGCTCATGAGTTATGTCCTGCCTATTTTGCACCTACCCAAACAATTACGTTTACCTTGTGAAATAGGGACAACTCCAATAATGATTAATGAGCAAGGAGTCACATCGTGATACGACGTCAACTACGTCGCTTCTTGGGAGGCAACCTAGGGTTTTATTGCTTTTTTATTTTGTTTAAATAATGGTGTCTTTGTGGTGTAGGCTTAAAGGCAGAGAAAGTTTCCAAATTAAATATTGGTAAGTAAATTGCTTATTCACTAAATCACAACCTATTTTGCGTACCCGAATAAGTTTGACGTTTGGATCCTCATTTTGATAGAAGGTATTGTAAAGCTCGGCGAGGCAACTAACCACTCGGTTAATTACCGACTGGGTTGGCCAGCGTAACTAATGTCGCCTAATAGATGCGAACTTAATGGTTTATAATGGCCAAGAGTCTTTGAATTTTAACTTTTTCACTTTTCCTCGCTTTCAAACTTCACAAACTCACGACAAGGTAATAATTTCTATATTCTTGATTTTTACAAGTATTTTGTCTGGTTTATTAGTGCTCAGAGTTGAATTATATTGCCGCCTAGATTTGCAATCACATTTTAGTTTGCACAAATTATTAGTGTACCCAAACCCCGAGATTATTTTTGAAAAAATTGTACTCATTTACCATGATCGTATCATATTGTTTTGTGCTAGGCTTCTTTTATAGAATTGGAATGTTTAAATGACTAATTTTGATTTGAAAATCTTTCCGTCATTTATTGATCTTCAAATGCATGTAATATATTTGTCTTTGAATGAATGGAATTACTTTGGGTTGTTCTCACATGTTGTTTAGATGATTGTGCAATAATGGTCAAAGTGGATTAATGATAGAACGGATAACTCCAATCTTATAGTAAATATCACCAAATGCTAAAGTTTGCAAAATAGGAAAAAATATGAGTATCTCAGGGTGATGGATAGTACAGGTTTTGTTTGATTTCCTTTAGTGAATGCTTTAATTTTGTTTTTGCAGAGTGCGAGGTTTAATTTGAAAAGGTGGATTGAAAATGTGAATGTTAGGCAATTTGGCGAGCTGGGTCGAGCTTGTTGAACTTCTCGGGGATTCTACATATATTTCCATATCACCCTTAAATTCGTGTCAAAATGATGTGTAAGTTTGTAACTTTCAGTTATAAGCTTAAGGGTTGTCGAAATCACTCGGCGACTCACAAAAAGTACTCTTTATCACCATTTGTATGCTCTCCTAGACCTTTAGTCCACTATGCCTTTTGGTTGGAAAACCCTTGTTCCACGAAAGAATTTGGTGATTTGCTGAATGGGCCTTCCTATAGTCGACTTTTCATAACCCTTAAGCAAACCCTTTCGACGAGCTCAGCAGAGAGGTTTGGTAACTTGTTGATTGGATCATCGAGCTTGTCTGCAACAAATTTTCTGTTTAATGGTTTGATCTACTCCTTAAGTTTCCTAATCATTTGTAAATATAATATGTATATCCCTACCCATGCAACCGAAGACAAAAGATTAGGGCATAAATATTAACATATGAGGATCAAATCTCAAAGAAAAGAGAAGGCAAGAACTCTCGCCGGGAAACAATGTCAAAATGAAGAAGCACATAGCTACGAAAGGAATAGATATTTAAGAAAACTTTTCTTACCTAAATACATGCAAACTCCGACCAATCAAAAAAAACTACGGGCTAGATCTCAGTCCACATCCACCAAAATGCCCATAAAAAATTCCACCACTTATGAATCAGATTTATTTCCAACTTAGGCATTTCCAGTGTCCCCTTCACACCCTATGGTTCCTCCACCCCTAATGCAAAACAAATTTCAAGGTGATGGGGTTTGGAACATTCTATAGAAGAATATACTATCTATGAAGGGCCTAAATGGAAAATATCCCCATGTTCTTGACACCCTTCGCTAACGTGAGTTCCATCAGTTAAGAAAGCCTCGAGGCCCTTAAATTCCTTCTTGAATTAGGGAATTTTACACAACTTATAGGATTTGGTGCCCAATAACAAGAAGAAGGAAAGCGTGTTTTTAACAATAATTTTGGTCATGGTTAGAGTCCTTGAAGTTAAGTGCAACAACAAGTACATTAATACTTTATTGGATAAATAGTTGCACTCTGCACTTTCATACGAGGGATTACCTATTGTTAAGTCCATTGATGACCTGATGGGGTGGTTGGTCCCTCCTATTTATAACACCACTCCAGGATAGATGGACGAAGGGGACCCTATTGACAAAAGGGACCTGAATGTTGCTGCTAGATTTTGTGTTTACTTCATCACTAGCACTATAATGTCCTCCCAAAATAAGTCCATCTTGTTCCATATGAAAGCGGATTGCCTTGGTTAGATCATGTCAAGGATGCATACTTGTTGATGTCACAAATGATGGTTATGATGGCCAAAAGAGTCGGTCTTCTCTACCTTTTGATGTATTGATCACGGTCTTATTCGGACGAGCTAGAGTACCTGAGGACAATGCGAGGGACATTGAGATCACCCCTTCATTCACTACTAACAACCATCGTACTTAGGCCGAGTACATGCTAGAAGAGATGGAAAGAAGGAGAGCAGTTCTGGCTGAGATTTTTCTGGAAGTTGAAATTGACTCAATATTTGTAGACGTATCTTTGCTTACTCCGGACTGTTGGTACATCCACTCTTCTTTCTTCTTCACATTTTCTAGGTGTTTCATCCTCGAGCTATGCTTCCAAGATTACTCAGACCATGATCCTAAAGATGGGACAACTGTCTTATTCATTTTTTGTGAGAGCGACTACACTGGAGAGATCTATCCATGGTTTTATTGACAGTGTTATCTTAGATGTTGACCTTTCTAATGGCCTATATTTATGATTATTATACTATAGTCAGTACTTGCGAGAGCAAATGGGGGAGACATTCGTAGTTTCAGGTTTGAAAGACAAAGAAGCAGATGTGAGGAAAGAGGTAGAGTATTTGAATTTACCAACTTCACTTCATTATTTAGGGATGTAGATAATGAGGATGCTCCTAGGACCTCGGGGATTCTTCTAGATACTACAGGAGAGATGTGCAGAGAATTGGATCACCAGATGAGCATTCAAATGTAGAGACCGAAGAGTTGCTAACAGCATTGCATGTGGAGAAAATTATAAAGACTTGACGCGATAGCATATTTTGAGATTTTTCAAGTCTTATGGGGACAATTTTCCAGCCAGAGGTCTAAGCATCTCTAACAGAGCCGTCAACAGAAGTTCCTAGTGGAACTGGCAGTGCTATTTTTTCTGAGGTTATTTTGGGCATAAATGCCCATATTCACAGCACTGCAACCAAGTAGTGAGGCCCCCATAGACGGAGAGACTACATAGACAATATCTTTCTTTTCCCTATGTCTCTATATTATTTTAATTACTTTTTGGATAAATGTATATCTGTTGCATTTGAGGAAAAATAGTTTTATGGTAGTTCCGCCAGGCCCACTTTTGTTTGACTACTATTATTTGTGTTTATTGTTGATATTTGGGTTGTTCTATTTAAAATCATGTTTTATATGCTGTTGTGAATGTTTGAGGTTATGAATCCCTTTTTTATGATTGAAAAAAATATTTTTACCCGTCCAAACGTTTTTTGAATTATAAAAAAAAATTGGCCATCTCTTATACGCATTTTAAATGCGGTTATTCTTAGGCAAATTTGAGTCTTTGTTTGATCAATACTGATGACTTAAATAGTTCTTACAATCTAACAAACATGAATGTGCAACTACAACAAGGCCAAATGAAGTTGCGTAGACAATATGTGAAATTTTTGCATCTCGTTGTGATTGGCCAATTATGTAATTAAGTTTGTTGCAATGAACATTGCACTCTTGCGAAAGTGTAGAGTCTTGTTTGACTTTAGTGTTGATTCCTTGTGTTCTAAGCTTATCGTCAACCATGCATGACAATGTCTAGAATTTTTTTGTTAGTCTTGTTGAATAAGTAACATGAACTCATGTTGTTGTCTTAGGAACCTTTGAAAGAGTGTGAACAAATTTGACATATACCTATTTTTGTGGCTTAACACCCATTGAGCCTTACCTTTCTTTGGATGAAACTTGATTAAAACATGACCTTTCTTAATCCTGTACCATGATCCTCTTCTTTTTGTTGATTAAATAACCATCTTACAAACATTGCCTATGTTGGGGGGGGAGGGGGAGGGGAAGAAAAGGACAAGGCAAGTTAATGTGTGCAGAAATAGTCTCCTTAAACCCATGGTTTTGAGAAAAATGGAACCCCTCCATATAAAGAATAAAAAAGAAACAGAATGAGAATCAAGAAAAGAAAAAGAGAAAGTCAAGGAATAAAGTATAAAAATACAAAGAAAAACGGGGTTCCCCAAACATTCCATGGAAAGTGGATAAAGAGATTACTTATTAGAACTACATAAAAAAAAATGAAAGAAGGAGAAAGGGAGTCTTATGAGCACCACATTTCATGTGGATAAAAGTTAGTAAGCCTAGATGACCATACCTATACACTCAGCCCCATTAAAAGTCTAAAAATACCTTTTTAATCTTGACAGAATTGAAACAAAAGCATATTGGAAAATAAGGGCGAACCTATGGGTTAATTCATTCATTGTGTTCATCCTTGTGAGTGTGATCTTTTAAATTTATTCTGGAACTTTAAATTGTGTATCATTATTTGTGAATACAGAATCTTTCTTTATTGTGATGGCATTTGATCACTTTAGTGGAGCTTAAACTTTAATTTGAAACAAGTATTGTGAGCTTGAAAATTTTTATAATGGTGTGTCACAGCTTGAGTCGTTCTGTGCACTTTGGACCCTTGCCTGAGTAAGTTGAGATTCATTTTGTGCATTCACTATTGAATCTTGTGTTACTGTTGGAAACATCCTTTTTGAACTACTGAACTCGAATTTTACTTGCGGACAAGCAAAATTTTAAGTTGGGGTGTTGATGATTCAAAAGATTGAACTCATTTAGGTCTATAGTTTGATAGAAATAATGTCCTTAAATGCTGATTTGTCTCAATTACTGATGCAAAACCTTGAGTTTTAGGTATTTTGAGTTTGAGGAAAGCATAGACACTACTTGGAAAAAAGGAGCAAAAAGTCTGAAAAAATAAAGAAATGAAGCTTGAGGATTGCCACGTCCACTTGGAGAATCATCGATAGGTCTAAAGATCGCCTTTTGTTCAAGTATGCTGATCCTTAAAGGAAATGATCAAGTGAGCGGTAAAAAGGTGTAGTCAACACATCATCGGCCAGTTCCATGAAGCCCTACTATATCCCTGAATGACCCAAAACATGAAAATTTTAAGGACTAAGAGAAAGACGCTGATAAAGTTCCCAAAGGGCGAATCATCGATTTGATCAACGATTCTGACTAATTGCGTCGAGTGATCCGCTACAACACAAATGATTGAAAATAATAAATACTTGTTGTGAAATTTTAGCTAATTAGTATAGCATATTATCAAATTTGATAGAATTTGATTAATAGTATCAAATTCTATAGAGTTTTATCAGATTATTTTTGAACTCTATGTTTAGAGGGTTTTTAGAAGAACTTAAGACTCAAAGGTTTTCATCTCCAAGAATTTGATCTTGAGTCTCTTGGATTATTCACTAATGGCGTATAACAAGACTGCAATCTTCATATACATTTGAATGCAAGCTCATTTTGGTATTAATTTGTATGTTTTGTACATGTTTATCTAAAACCCCAATTCTTAAGGTGTGATTTTGTGAATATGTGTTAAAGTGGTTACTGGGTCTTGCATACTAATAGTTTTTTTGTAGTTTAAATGTGATTTTATTTAGTAGTTAAGGTTAAATTAATGAGGTTGTAGTTGCAAATATTATCTAAAAGATGTGTTTTTAGATTGCTCAAGAGAGAGGTCATAAAACTAACACTAAAAGATTAATTGCCGGTTGGAGTGGGTTGACATGAGATTCATCTCGAGAGTGTGACCCCTAGTCTCATTCCAGCACACTCATCTCGAGAGAGTGAGTGGGCTTAGGAGGAGGTTGTTCTTCATGCAGCAAGTGGATATCCGAGTGGAACTCATTTGAAACGGGGTAATTTCTCGAGAGAGAACTTATGTAATACCTCAAAAAATGACTGAGGTGAAACTAGATCCTAACGCTTTAGTCTTGATGTTTTGAAGTCCTAAAATGAGTTAAAATGTGGTTAAGAGGCAGTTTCTAAAGTTTCGTAAAGTTGGGAGGTCAAACGTCCAAGAACGTTCATGACGTTCGAAAGGTTTGCGTTGAAACATGCTTATGTATAGTAGTGTGTTTCATTGAGGTTTACGTATTTTTTTTTTGATGAAATTGACGTGATGAGTCCTAAAGATGTATACGATATTTGGATTGGAAATTTATCACTCCGAAACTTCCATGACTTAGATGAGAGCTTAGCGTATTGAATAATAGGTAAAATGATGTTTCCAGACCTATATTAATGTAAAAAGTCATTTAGAAAAGGTTAGAGCCAAAACGACAAAGAAAGACCTGACGTCCAAAACTAGCTAATTTGAACTAGTTGACGTCCCTATGTTTGGTGAAGGTTTCAAAGTATCAAATGAAGTCCAAAACTTGTGAAAAGACATCAAACAAGGAATATGTAGTACAAGGGTCCAAACGTTTGGTAACGAATCCCATAGGACCACTTCGAAAGGTTCTTGGGGAGGACCCAAACATGGGCAAGCAGGCTGCCAAAGTAGCCTGCGCGAGCAAGAACAAAGGGACTGCTGCACGACACGCATCCCACATGAGGTCCACTGCCTCAAGAATTGGGAGTCAACACCGCGACGCTGAGCTGTCATGAGGCACACTGACTCGACCCAAAATTCAAAAAAAAATTGGAATAGGTCGTGCATCCTCTTCCCCGATTCGTTAAAGTCGTTTTTTATGTAATTTAACTTCACAAAAAGAACCATATAAGTGAAGAATTTTTTGGAAGTTTTAGACAACTTTTCAAATTATATCAAACAGATTTTTCTCATCTATCTAAAGAACGCTCTCTTTTCCAAACTCCATAGAAGAAAAAGAAGAGCTGAAGGAAGAAGACAAAAACATCAAGTTTTTTTCAAAAATTCTTGGCTTATTCGTCAGTAAGGCATGGGTTCTTCACTCTTGGTATTTCTTTCCCCAAGAGGTCCTTTCAAAGATAGATTTCAAGAAATTCAAATTCTAGGGTATTTAATTTACAAAACTGGTTTTCTTCTACTCTAAATTTATGACTATCGATGATAAATAATGGTTTTCTATGGTTGATTTAGTATACATTGTCGAATGTTTGACTTGTAGTGCTTGAGTTTCGTGTGAAGCATGGCCCCTATAAAATTGATGGTTTAGAATGGGGTATACCTACCAATTGATAACATGAAATTGTTGTGATAGGGACTATGACTTTAATAAACTCCTAAATGACCCTTTCCCTTATGAGTTGAAGAGTTAGTATTGATTATGCTATTGAGTATTTCACTATTTTGTTGGATTGTTATTGTAAATTGAATATAAATTCTTGAAAAAGGATCTTGAAAGCAAGAGGTAAGTCTTCTGAAGTCTTGATTACTTTATGATGTTTATGTTAGCCTATAAATGATGTTATAGTGTTAATGAATAATGTATGATGATGCTATGAATATGTCAATTTGTGAGATCCTGATAAGAATACGATAGTTCAAGTATATGATATTATCTTGTATGCCTTACAAAAGATGATTATGATACTTTAATCTTAGAAACGAAGGCTTACGATGAAAGGAAATTCTCATCAAATCCTAAAGAGCTTATGATCATGTTTATACAAGGAGTTAATCTCCTATTACTTATGATAATATTTATGAATAAATGATGACTTAAAGGTTAATCAAAAAGGGACTTTAGCTTAGCACTGAGTGAACTAGATATTAGAGGTCTCCCTTACCTAGATGGAAGGTAGGTTCCAAATGTTTCTTATGAGATAGAAGGTGACATATAATGTGGAAATATGGGTCTTTAATACTTCTCCTAGTTCTTGAACTATGTTTTCACCATATGATACTAGCTAGTGGATCCACCTAGAAAGTTATGTCATGTTTGGTTCTATATTGGCTGGTAGACCACCTTCTTTCGGTGTGGGGTTTTATGACACCGGATTCCATGTTTAGCTCACATGGTGTAAAATTGGTTAAGGTGAATGTTCCCTCAAGTAAAATGAAAGACAAGTAAAAGGGACTATGACTAGGGTGACTTAAAGAGTCTACATAGTATAGGTAGGGTTATGGGACTCAGTCTAAGGATTTCACAAGTTGACTCTAAGGTAAGTCCTTAGAGATTGTTCTTATGTAATATGATAACATGAAAGGCATGATTCTTATGACACATGTTGTTACTCTTTGTGATGTTGGTTACGTTAATGAACATGTTATTGGTCTATATTGCTTTATGAGGTGATGACTACTTATGTTACAAGTTATATCAAGCAAAGATTTACTTAAGGTCTCCTATCTTATCTACTTGGTTGTGTGGGGTTATGGGGCTTCACATGACCGTTGCTCTGGTAGGTTGGGGATGGGATCATTAGTAAATTTTTTGAATGTTATTCTTATATGATCTATTGAATATGAAATGTTAACATGAATCTGTGATAATATGAGTTTAATTATGATCATGCTTTATGTTGATGGAAATCTTTAACTTGTGTATGTTCTATGGTATGTGCATTGAAGATTTTCAAATGACTTAGCATGCTTTCTAAGAAATGATCCCTTTCATGCATGTCCTTAAATGTTATGTACATGTACCCATACTTAGTACAGGTGGTGTACTAACCCCATCACTTTTTATTAATACAAATGTAGGGTCTGGATATTGAAGGTTGAGAAGGTCGATGGAAGAAGCTTGGAACTTTTCCTCCAAGTGTTGGTAGGTCCTCGTGTTCGGGGATGCTATTTTTCATACTCTACCTTATGAAGACATTAGCAATTATTAAAAATACTTTTGATTCCGTTTATGTTCTTTGGATTCTTTTGTATTAAAGCCTATATGGCACACTGACTTTTATTGGCTAAGTCCATATTCGTACTCTTTAGATGGTTTTTATATGAGAAAGATTTTAGAATATCTCTACGTATGTTATCATGATTGTTTTGTATGAAGTCTAAGTATATTTCACATAGAATTACAAGTTTATAATTTTTCCACAACTCAATTGATGACATGTTATAACCAATGTTAAGGACTTGTACGAGTCATTTGAGAGGATGACGACAAGGGTCGCATCTGGGGGGTGCTCTTCAGGTGTTAAAAACTTGGTATCATAACATGAGGTTAAATATGTTAGGGTCAATGTCTCACTAAAACCACATTTCTTAGTGTCTTGTTCATGGTTGTGAAGGGCACCACAGTTATGGATGAGAGGCTATGTGATGATTAGAGAAGTTCTCTTTTTGTTGGTATTCCTACGTCGTGCCTATGGATTTCTGACACTATGTGTCTATGAAAATATAATCCCTTTATTGTGGTTTTAGGTGATGAAACACAATAAGGATAGCCGCGAGAAGAGTAGGAGATGAGATTGTGAATGCGGGAGCTACTCCCCAAGGCAATCAAGTTCCTTCTCAAGTGCAAGCTGCTGCAAATGAACAAGTTATTGTCAATCCTCTAGCTATGATGGATAGTGAGGTGAGGGCAACGCTATTCCAAATGGCCCAATCCATCACTACCCAAGCTTAAGCCATTACTTAACAAACTAACAGGGAGGTTGCTCCTCGAGAGAACCAACATGGTAGTACTATGGCTAGTCATCTGAGAGATTTTACGAGGATGAATCCTCCCATGTTCTTTGCATTAAAATTCGATGAATACCCCCAAATGTTCCTTGATTAGGTCTATAATATCTTGTTTTCCATGGGGTTGAGTATTACCGAGATGGTTCATCTTGCTACCTATCAACTCGTGGACGTGGCTCAAACTTGGAATAATCAGTGAAAGGATAGTAGTGCTTTACGGGGTCGTCGCGTGATTTGGGAGATCTTTAAAAATACCTTTCTTGACAGATTCTTCCCATGGGAGATGAGGGAATCTAAGATAGAGGACTTCATTAAACTTCGTCAAGGAGGAATGATTGTAAAGGAATACTCCTTAAAGCTCATTAAGCTGTCCAAATATGCTTCCTATTTGGTTTCTAATGATTGGGATGAAATGAGCCGATATGTAACGGGAGTGTCCGAAGAGCTTGAAGAAAAATGTCATGCAGCCATGATTCATGATAACATGGATCTTTCTAGGTTGATGGTGCATGCTCAACATGTCAAAGATAGTCGTCTAAGGAAGAGGAATATAGAAGCTAAGAAGGCAAGGTCTTTTGAAAGTAGTTCTTCTAAGCGTAGGCTTGATGTTAAATACAAGCCTATGTTCAAGAAGAGGTTTTAAAACCAGGTTCCTTCAAACGTCTCCAAGACTCGCAATGATAGGGTGTCTAATCCTAAACCTCTAAAGGGGAGAAACCTTGATCCACCAAGATAAAGACCAACTTGTGGTAAGTGTGGTAAGAAGCATGTGGGTGAATGACTTGTTGAAACTTATAGTTGCTATGGTTGTGGCAAAGGTGTCCAGATGGTAAAAGATTATCCTAATGTGATAAGTTCAAGGAAAGGGAAATGGCCAAGCTCAACGAAGCGCTCCTAGCTTTGATGCTCCAAAAGGGACCATTTTTATGCACTCAAGTCTAGGGGTGAAAAAGAGAACTCTCCCGTCATTATAACGGGTATGTTACAAGTTTTCTATGTTAACGTTTATGCTTTGCTTGATCCAGGTGCTATCCTTTCTTTGTTACACCTTGGTAACTAGGAAGCTTGATCTACGTCCTCATGTTTTGATTGAACCCTTTTCGATTTGTACCCCAATGCGGGACTCTGTGGTTGCAAAAAGAGTCTACAAGAAATGTCCTGTAATGCTTCCCAATAGATTTATTCTTCTTGATTTGGTATAACTTGACATGTTTTATTTTGATATCATCTTGTGTATGGATTGGATTCATGCTTGTTTTTCTTCCATAGATTGTAGAACCAGGGTATGAAGTTTCAATTCCCAAATGAACCCATTTTAGAGTGGAAGGGGGAAATTCTATGCCAATGGGTTAGATCATTCCTTGCTTGAAGGCTTGTAAGATGTAGCCAAAGGTTGTCTACATCATGTAGTGAGGGTTAAGGACATAAAATATGAAACTCCTTCTATTGAGTCATTGCCCGTAGTAAGGGATTACCCAAAGGTTTTTCATCATGACCTTCAAGAAATTCCTCCCGAATGGGGAAATTGACTTTGGGATTGACCTGTTACCGGATAACGAATACGATTTCAATTCCTCCATATAGGATGGCTCTGGATAAATTGAAAGAGTTAAATCTCCAACTCAACAATTTATTAGACAAGGGTTTCATTCAACCTAGTATTTTTCTACGGGGTGCTCCGGGGTTGTTTGTGAAAAAGAAGGATGGGTCCATTAAAATGTGCATTGATTATTGCCAACTTAATATGGTCACCATAAAGAACAAGTATCCTCTCCCTCGTACTGATGATCTCTTTGGTAAACTCCAAGGTTCTATCTACTTTTCCAAGATTGACCTAAGGTCGGGATATCACCAAATTAGGGTGAGAGGTGAAGATGTTCACAAATTAGATTTCCGAACTAGATATGGTCACTATGAATTCCTAGTGACATATTTTGGGTTAACGAGTACCCCGGTGTCGTTTATAGATCTAATGAATAGAGTTTTCCGAGATAACCTCGACTCATTTATTATTGTGTTCATTGATGATATTTTGATATACTCCAAGAATGAAATAGAGCATGAAAGTCACTTGAGGTTAGTCTTGAAAGCCCTCAAGGAACACCAAAGTTATGCGAAATTTAGCAAGTATGAATTTTGGTTGAGGTTGGTCTCTTTTTTGGTCATATTATCTGTGGTGAGGGTGTAGAGGTTAATCCAAAGAACACCGATGCGGTAAAAATTGGACCTTTGACTCCCACTGACATAAGGAGTTTCTTGGGTCTAGCCGGGTACTATAGAAGATTTGTTGATGGATTTTCGTCCATTGCTTCTCCTTTGACAGCCTTGACCTAAAGGAAGGTTAAGTTTGAGTTGTCGGAAGCTTGTGAAATTTTTTTTCAAGAGTTGAAAGATAAGCTTACCTCTGATCCAGTGTTGACCTAACCGGAAGGTAATAAAGTCTTTGTAGTGTATTATAATTCTTCCCGAGTAGTATTGGTATGTGTGCTTATGCAACGTGGCAAGGTGATAGCTTATTCCTCTAGGCAACTCAAGGTTCATGAGAAGAATTATCCCACTCATGATCTTGATTTAGCTGCTATAGTTTTTGCCATGATAATATGGAGACACTTCTTGTATGGTGTTCGTGATGATGTGTTTACTGACCATAAAAGTCTTCAATATATGTTTAGACAAAAGGAGTTGAATCTCCGGCAGAGAAGATGATTAGAATTGTTGAAGGATAATGAAATGATTATCCTTTAGCACCCTTGCAAGGCCAATGTAGTTGGAGATGCTTTGAGTCAGATGACTATGGGTAGTGTGTCTCATGTAGAAGAAGAGAAGAAGGAACTTATGAAAGATGTTCATAAGTTAGCTCGTTTAGGCGTGCGGTTAGAAGATTCTCTAAATGTTGGTTTTATGGTCCATCATAATTCTGAGTCATCTTTAGTTGTTAAGGTGAAGTCTAAGTAACACCTTGATCCTCCATTGATGGAGTTGAAGGTATCACTACTTGGTAGCTAAATGAGTCATTCTCCCTAACATGAATGGTATTCTTAGGTACCAAGAAACATTGTGTACCCGATGTTAAAATTTTAATAATCGAATTCTAGAAGAAGCTCATGGTTCTCGCTATTCTATACATCTAGGTGACACAAAAATGTATCCTGAACTTAGAGAGATATATTGGTGGGATGGTTTAAAAAGGGACACAACAAAGCTAGTTTCTAAGTGTCCCCACTGCCAATAAGTTAATGTTGAGCATCTTAAACCGGGTGGTTTAATCCAAATCATGGATGTCCCTACTTGGAAGTGGGAAGCTATCCATATGGATTTTGTTGTTGGGTTGCCTCGAACCCAGAGGCAAAATGATTCTAAATGGATTACTGTGGATAGGTTTACCAAGTCTGCCCTTTTTATCCCTGTTAATTCTACTTATACTGCCGAAGATTATGCAAGGATCTACATTAATTAGATTATGAGCCTTCATGGATTCCTTTGTCCATCATTTTGTATAGAGGTGACCAATTTACTTCTCGTTTATGGAAATATTTACAAAAGGGTTTAGGTACACAAGTGAAACTTAGTAGGGCTTTTCATCCTCATACAGACAGTCAAGCTGAACGGACCTTTCAGACACTTGAAGACATGTTAAGAGCCTGTGTTATTGATTTCAAAGAAAACTAGGATGATCATCTACCTTTGATTGACTTCTCTTACAACAATAACAATCATTAGAGTATCTCCATGACACCTTTTGAAGCTCTTTATGGTAGAAGATATAGATCTCCTGTTGGATGGTTTGAGGTTGGTGAATCCGCACCCTTGGCCCAGAGATTATCTATGAGGCCATAGAGAAGGTTCGAATCATTAGACATAGATTGAAGAAAACCAATAGTCAGCAAAAGTCTTATGCCAACAATAGAAGAATAGGCCTTGAGTTTGAAATACGTGATCATGTCTACTTGAAGATTTCACATATGAAAGGAGTGATGAGTTTCGGTAGAAAGAGGAAGTTAAGTCCCTGTAAGTTCATCCTTACAAGGTTTTACAACGGGTTGGAAAGGTTGCCTGTGAACTGAAACTACCTAGTGAACTACCTTCGGTTCATCTGGTAATTCATGTTCTATGCTCAACAAATGCATAGGCGACCTGGTGTCTACTCTTCCTATTTAAGTTCTTCCTATTTAAGGTTTAGGGATTGATGAGATCCTCTCCTATGAAGATGTTCCGGTTGATATCCTAGATCGCCAAGTCAAGAAGTTGAGAAACAAGGAGTTTTCCTCTGTAAAGGTTCTATGGAGGAACCATCTTGTTGAATGGTGAAATATAGGAGGCTAAAGCTGACATAAAGTCTTGTTACGCTCATCTATTTACTCCTTGAGTTTAGACATTCCTCCTACTAAAGAAAGTAATTAAATAATATGAAAATGACTTGTTTTTCTAAATAGGTGCATGTCTTGCTAAAAGTTACACCAATTTGAGTTCAAGAAACTCTAAATAGGTGCATGTCTTTCTACATAGGTTCATACTCTATTCTTATACTTATATGAAATATGTATGCATGTTGTCATCTTAAGATTTTGTTGTTTTTTTGTTGTATTGAGAAGAATGATAATATGGTAACTCCTTGATGTATTTTGAGCTCACTATAATGTTGAGAAGGAAGTTCTTCACTATATGTTATGAATATGGAGCTCTTATATGTTGTACATCATGAATTAAATGCTCTGTATAATGTTGTGATATGTCTTGAAAGGAGTTGCGAACTACTCCTATGAGATGTGAATCATTCTGATTTCATGTTGTTGTTGGTAGGTCTCTAGTATAGTGTCTATCCTTACCCTCCAAAAAGATTTTAGTGTCATTCGGGGAGGAATGTTCCTAAGGGGGAATAATGTAGCACTCTGGAAGTTCCATGACATAGACTAGAGCTTAGACTATTGAATAATAGTTAAAATGATATATACAGACCTATATTAATGTAATAAACTCATCTAAAAAAGGTTAGATCCAAAACGATAAAGAGAGACCTTGACGGCCGAAAACTAGCTAATTTGAACTAGTTGATGTTCCTATGTTTGGTGAAGGTTTTGAAGTGTCATACAAACTCCAAAACTTGTGAAAATACTTAAAAACAAGTAATATGTAATGCAAAGGGTCCAAACTTCTTGTAACGACACCCCAAGGACCACCCCCAAGGATGCTTGGGGAGGACCTAAACATGGGCGAGCAGGCTGCCAAAGCAGCCTGCGCGAGCAAGAACCAAGGGGCTGCTGCGCGACGTGCAGCGCACATGAGGTTCACTGAATCAAGAATTGGGAGGAAGCATCGCGACGCAGAACTGTCACGAGACACACTTCCTCGACCCAAAATTCAAAAAGAAAAAGAGAATTAGCCCAGCGATGAGCAACTTCTTTTCGAATTCGTTAAAGTCGTATTTAAGGTAATTGAACTTCAGAAAAAGACCCGTTTAAGTAAAGGGTTTTTTGGGTATTTTATGGGATGACTATATATTGATTTTAGGTTAGTTTTGTACCAATTTTATACACTTCAAATATGATCAAACGAATTTCTCTCATCTCTCTCAAGAACGCTCCATTGAAGAACAAGAAGAGCTAAAGCAAGAAGACGAAGACTTCAAGATTTTCTTCCATTATTCATAGATTATTCGTCAATAAGGTATGGGTTCTTCACTCTTCGTATTTCTTTCCCAAGAGGTCCTTTCAAAGATAGTTTTGAAGAAATTCAAATTCTAGGGTTTTTACTTTACAGAACTGGTTTTCTTCCTAACTCTAAATTTATGACTGTCGATGAAAAATAATTGTTTTCAATTGTTTAATTAGTATTTATTGTCGAATTTGTTACTTGTAATGCTTGAGTTTCATGTGAAGCATGTACCCTATCAAATTAAAGGTTTCAAATATGGTATATCTACTAATTGATAACATGAAATTGATGGGATTTGGACTATGACTTGAATGAACTCCTAAATCACCCTTTTCCTTTTTTTAGTTTATGAACTAGTCTCGTTTATGAGTGGAAGAGTTAGTATTGTTTATTCTATTGAGTATTTCACTATGTTGTTGGATGGTTGTTGTATATTGAATATAAGTTCTTGAATAAGGATCTTGAAAGCAAGATGTAAGTCTTCTAAAGTCGTGATTACTTTATGATGTTTATGTTACACTATAAATGATGCTACAATTCTAATGAAGTATTTATGATGACGCTATGCATACAGGCGGGCTATGAATATGTTAATTTGTGAGATCCTGATAAGAATACGATAATGCAATTTTATGATATTCTCTTGTATAATATATACACAAGATGATATATGATATATTAATCTCACAAACAAAAGGTTACGATGAAAGGAAATTCTCATATAATGCAAAAGAGCTTATGATCATGTTTATACAAGGAGTTAATCTCCTATAACTTATGAATATATTTATGAATAAATGATGACTTAAACGTTAATCAAAAAGGGACTTTAGCTTAGCACCGACTAAACTAGATATGAGAGTTGTCCCTTCCCTAGTTGGAAGGTAGGTTCACAATGACTCTTATGAGATAGAGGCTTCCATGTAATGTTGAACTATGAGTCTCTAATACATCTCCTAGTTCTTGAACTATGTCACCACCATCTGATACTAGCTAGTGGATCCACCTAAAAAGCTATGTCATGTTTGGTTCTACTTTGGCCGGTAGACCACCTTCCTTCGGTGTGGGATTTTACGACACCGGATTAAATGTTTAGCTCACAACGTCTAAAGTCAGTTAAGGTGAATGTTCCCTCAAAAAATGAAACATTAATAAAAGCGATGTTGATTAGGGTTCCTTAAAGAGTCTACTTAGTATAGGTAGGGGTATGGGACTGTACCTATACATTGCACAAGTTGACACTAATGGAAGTCCTAGGAGATTGTTCTTATGTAATATGATAACAGGAAAGGTATGACGTTTATGAAGCATGTTGTTACTTTTTATGAAGTTTGTTACCTTAATGTACATGATATTTGTCTATATTGTTTTATGAGGTAATGACTACTTATGTTACAAGTTATATAAATAAAAACTTTACTTATGGTCTTCTATCTTATCTACTTGGTTGTGTAAGGTTATGAGGCTTCACATTAACATTGCACTTGTATGTTGGGATGGGATTAATTGTAAGTGTTTTGTATGTTATATTTATATGATTGATTGAATATGAAATGTTAACATGACTCTACGATAATATGTCTTTGATTATGATCATGCTTTATGTTGATAGAAATACTTAACTTGTATATGTTCTATGGTATGTGCATTGAAGATTTTCAAATGACTTATCATGCTTCTAAGAAGTCATCCTTTTCATGCATGTCCTTGAATGTTACGTGCATATACCCATACTTAGTACATGTGGCGTACTAACCCCATTACTTTATATTACTACAAATGTAGGGTCCGACCATTGTAGATTAGAAGTTTGATTGAAGAAACTTGGAAATCTTTCTCCAAGTGTTGGTAGGGATGCTATTAATCGTACTCTAGCTTATGAAAACATTAGTTGTTATTAATAATAATGTTGATTCCGTTTACGGTCTTTGTATTCTTTTATGTTAAAGCCTATATGGCATATTGACTTTTATTGTCTAAGTGCAGATTCATACTCTTTATATGGTTTTTATATGAGAAAACTTTTAGAATATCGCTACGTATGTTTTCATGGTTGTTATGTATGAAGTCTAAGTATACTTCACATAGTATTAAAAGTGTTTTTATATTTCCGCAATTTTGATTGATGATATGTTATGATGAATGCTAATGGCTTGTCTGAGTCCTCTCAGAGGACGACGACAACGGTCGCATCTAGGGGTGCTCTCCGTGTGGGACAGGAAACATTCTTGAAAAGCTCCCTAAACACTAACCAAAGGTCCTTCAAGAAGGACCCATCTTGATTTCCAAAACTTCCTAAGGCAGTTCCACCTATAGAGGGAAACGATGTGCAGTAGGCTGGTCGACGTCACAAAGGTGGAGGGCGTGGGTCAAAACATAGGCTAGGTTAAACTCTCATTTTTTCCAGCCTCTGACCCAAACCACGGACCAACAGGATGCTCTATTGGTTGGGCTACGAGGCGTAAGCTTGAAACCGTCGATGGCAACTATTACATTCAGCAAGTGACATTCGAGGATGAATGTTGTCCAAGTGGGGGAAAATGTAATACATCTAAAACGACTTAGGTGAAACTAGAGCCTAAAACTTGTGTCTTGATGTTTTGAAGTACTAAAATGAGTTAAAATGAGGTTAATAGGAATCTTCTAAAGTTTTGTTAGGTTTGGAGGTCAAACTTCCAAGAACGTCCATGACGTTCGAAAGGTTTTCCTTGAAACATGCTTGTGTGCCTTAGTGTGTTTGGTTGAGTTTTACGTGTTCGTTTTTGAGAAAATTGATGTGGGGTCCTAAAAATGTATACAAACATATTCCTTTCGTACATGTCCGGGGCAAAAGTCTCATAGGACCAACCAAGGGTCATTGAGGAAGGACGTATCTTGATTGATAAAACTGCCTAAGGCAGTCCACATACGGAGGGCAATAGATGCCAAGTATGTTGGACGATGCCCCGTAGGTGGAGGAAGTGGGTCAACACTTAGGCTAGAGAGATTAAGCTCCCATTTGTGGCAGACTCTGACCCAAACCATGGACCAACAGAATGGTCCGTTGGTTGGGACACGGGCGTAGGCAACCCTCAATGGCACCTGCTGCAATTCTACAGGTGCCTCGGCCAACCCAAGGGTATTATAAATTTCTCACTTACCCTTCCTAAAATTAGTTGGACGACTTCTTAACGTTATTTTGGGTATTTTAAGTGGGTTTATAAGTCTAAAAACTTAGATGAATTAACTTTTCAAAATCTAAACCCAAAACCTCTAAAGAACTCTCCAGAACATCATTAAAGCTTGAGGGAAGATTTGAGCTTTGCCGTGGGATTCTCCATAAATTATTCTCAATTTTCATGGTCTAGAATCAATTAAGGTATGTCCTTCATCCTTGAAACTCTTTTCTTCAACGAGCCAATCTTCAAAGTGTTTTACAATGACTTCTCAAAAAGATGTACTTCTAAATTGTAATCTAGCCATGGGTTCTTGCATAAAATGTTTTAAATCATTGTATATTGATTGAATTGACGTTAATTTTATGAATTTAGACTAAAAATCTATGAACCCATTTAATACATATTACCCTAGTTTTGACTATTTTATGAGAGATTTGATTATGTCTTTATGCTATCGAATTCTTGTGTAGTTTGATTAGGGCTATTGAATTATGAATGAACCATGCTAAAATTTTATGTACGCTACTCTATATTGATGAATTCATGATTGTATTATCTTTGATTCATATTATATTATAATTATTTGATTGAAGTGGTGATCATGGCCATTCATAAGGCACTTTGAGTATTGTGTTGATTGATTTCGCTATGGATTGGAGTTGTGAGATTGAAATGGTGGTATGTCGACCTAACTTTCTCTATATTGTGTAGTCTTGTGGCGGTACTTCTGTGCTATACTTGTGAATCATGTGGCCTCATCGGCATTACTTTATTAATTATGAAACAATATGGCCTTGTCGACATTACTTTACATATTGTGGCTTTATCATGTTATAAGTTGAATATGTAAGTATTAAGAGAGTCTTGATGACTTATGTGTATATGTGGAGTCAAACATGAATTCCTGTAGTTGATGATATGTGGCTCTAGTAGGATATAGTGAAGTCATTATGTGTATTACTTGATGTTGAAGTATGATGAATCTTGATGACTTATTTGTGATGGTTTATATTGATGATTATATAGAAGTGAGTAGGATGACTTGAAAGTGTATCTAGTTGCTATTTTGTGCTCTTGAATGATATTCTATAGGTGATATAATGAAGTATCTGTATGTCTTGTTTTGGTAGACTTGTGTCCCTTACTTGATACATTATAAATGTGAATATGAGTTCTTGATTTAGTATGCTAAATCTTCTTAGTCTTGTATGTGTCATTGACACGTGACCTTGGACATAGTTAAGAAGGTCTCTTATGGAGAACCTTCAACCTAGATGGAAAGTTATGATATCCTTGAAGTTTAAAGTCGTAGTGGTATCCTTCTTGCGTGAATGATGGACATAGGTTTATTGGATAGAACGGCATGAAATCCTCCTTAAGAAAGTCATTGATCTATCTCTTGATATTATAGGTAGCCTTAGTTGACCCTCTTTGGTAAGGTGTCATGTGATTGGGTTGTGAACAAGTTATGGTACCTCTTCATATGCTCCTTTATTGAAATACTCTATGAGAACAAAGGCTAGTACCGAATGAATGTGATAGAGGAGTTGATATAAATATGATGACATTAGAGAACAAAGAAACCCTCATAGTTCTTAACCCTATGCCTACATGGGATGTGTCCTAGTTCTACTATTGGCAAGTGGAATACCCTCATCGGAGTAGGTTCATGACTCCAGATTCCATGCATAACTAGTATGGTATATGTCGGTTATTTCTATTATCATCATATAGGATACCTACTAGCGTTGGAGAAGTTATATGAAGTTTAGGTTGTGGTATGGGATGCTATCTAGGCATTGCAGGACTAGGATTTGATGTTGTTCGTGTGTGAGTCCCTAGGTCTTCTCTAAGACCATTATTTGAATGTCCTTGAATGTTCATTGTCTCTTAATGAATTAACGAAGATAATAACTTAACTGGGATAGTATGTTGATGAATAAGTACTTACCTAGAGTAGTTTAAGGATTGGCTAGTTAAGGTGTAAAGGGGGCATGAGAATGGTCTCTTCATATCTTACTTATGAAAGCGTTAAGAATAACTCTAGATAGGGATAGTAATAAATTAGACATGATCTAAACTTAGGTAGTGTTAAGAATTATTTAGGTAATCTTAGAGAGGGTGTATGGGCGGTCTTCTCTTCAATTACTTAAGTAAGTCTTTTGATAACCTTCGGAAGGATAATTTCATATTATATTATATTATATTATATTATATTATATTATATGATATTATATTATATTAAATATATATATATATATATA
>NC_028642.1:22116361-22191847 GCF_001406875.1 Solanum pennellii
ATAATATATATATATATATATATATATATATACACACACACACACACACTATTATGTGATGTGAGAATGATCTTATCTTAGGTAGTGTAAAGGATTTCTTTGGTGTGTTGAAGGGATTGTATGGGCGGTCGCTTCATAAGTCACTAAAGTGAGACGTAGAATCACCTTTTTAGGAGGATCTCATGTTTATGTGTTTCAATATATTATTGATGCTATATTGTGATGTGTAAGTTTCATTTGAAGTTACAGTGAATTCACTGTAACGCTTACTATAATGTTAATGTAAGATTTTATGATTTCATATAATTTCAATATGTCTTGGAATGTATTCTAAATATAATGCTTAGTATTTAAATGTGATTCTTATGCATATAAGTTTTAATCAAAAAGAGCATGTTTTGACCTAAATGTTTGTTTCTCATAATTTTATGTATTATGCCATACTTACTAAATGCATTGTACTAATTCCATACTTTTTGTTTATATCTAAAGTTGTTGGTGGAATGTGAGATGTGTCTTGAAGCAACGCAAGTATGTCCTCACTTGACTTGAGGACATAGCTATCTTTACATTTCTTTTATTCAATGTATTGGAATAAGTTGAGAACGTTTTATATGAAAGATATTATGAAATATTATTCGTGTAAAAAGTTTTAATTACGCCCTAATTTTCATGAATGTATGAAATAAACGATGTCATAGGGCTTGTACAAGACCTCCAAGAGATCAAGTACGCCTTGTTGCGCTCCAAGAACACCATATCTTCTAGGGTGCACTCTCAGATCATGTCAAAGGTGGTATCAGAGCAAAGGTAATGAAACTGGTCTTAGGAATCAAAAATTCTCATAAATCCACGTCTATTAGAGTCTTGTTCATTGGTGTGAGTCGCAACACATCTATGGGCGAGATGCTATAGGATAATGAAGTTTCAATTTCTTCATTAATCTTGTATCGTGGCTATGGAGTTGAGGTTATAAGTATCTATTCCTAATCTCTTCTCTTGTGTTTATTGGATATGAAACAAGAAAAATGGTCGCTAAAAGGTTGGAAAAAGGATGATTTCAAGAAGAAGTTCCTCAAGGTGGACTAGCTCCAGAAGGAGTTCAAATTCCTCAAGATTCTCAAGTGCCTCCACAAGGTGTTCAAGTCCCTATTGGATTTGAAGGTAATGATGTTCCGGTGGTTCCCCCAGATATGACTAATGGGGAGATAGATCTACTTGCTTTAGACCGATCCATGACTACCCATGTGAGTAGGGCTAATGAACCTAGAGTAAATGCTATGGAGAGTACCATGACCTCTAGATTGAGAGACTTTGTGAGGATGAATCCTCCTATCTTTCTTGGCTCTAAGGTTGGAGAGGATCCCCATAAGATTCTAGGGAGAAGGCGGAGTTAGCTTCGTAACAATTGACGGAGGTTTCTCAAGTGTGGTACACTAAATGGAAAGATAATAGGCCCGTTGAGTCGGGTCACATAAAATGGGAAGATTTTAAGGAGGCTTTCATAGGAAAGTAGTTTCCTCGTGAGATGAGGGAAGGGAAGGTTGAAGAATTCATTAATCTTAAGCAAGTCAATATGAGTATTGAGGAATATTCCTTAAAAATCACCATGTTGTTGTAACATTCCAGAAAATGTTCTTATCTAGTGAAAAGTCTATTAAGTTTTAAGAATATGTTTAGGGTACATAGGCATCCTAATGCCCAATATTGAGTAATATTTGGCATGTTAGAGAATATTGGCTTAAGGGTGTTAGCCAATTTCTATGTATTAAGATATACTTTGATGTTAAAATGCTCCAATCCAAGCTTGTTTAGAAATTGACCTGCAATCAAGACCCTAAGCTTAATTTTTTATTTTCATCGCTTATCACACATTAGGTACTAGGAATCCAAGTGTCAAGCCTAAGTACCATAGCACATAATCATTTAAAATGATCATGTAGAGTAAGCAGTACCCAAGGATATAGTGAGGATCCTAGGGACAACAAAAAATTAGCAGCAACACATGTGCTAACCGGCCAAGAGACAAGCCCAACCAAATTCAATTAGGGCGGTTAGGGGCAGGAGCACGTGTGGTGTAAAGCCATGTGGGGCTGAGATTACTAACAAAATCTAGGATCTATATAACATACCTAACTATCTAAAAAACCTAGGACTAACCGAAATAAACTAACTAGCGCACCCGACAACCTAAGACCTAACCGGGTGACACTAGCCTAGTAACTAACTCAAGAAACATCCTAGTTCATAAGCTAGGATGGTACAAAGGGGTTGATTATGGTCATAATTACTTAGGGATACTTTAGTAAGTAACCTAAGTAACTTAATTATTTAAATTAGCAACTTAATTAATTAACTAAATTTCATGGTCAAGGCCAAACCCTTAGAAAAAATTTCAGATTTGGCTAAGTCAAATGCTCTCTTATTTTTAGTCAATTTAAGAGGGGCGAATCTATAATTAGATAATTGATTAATTTAATTAACGTAATTATCCTAATTTGAATAAGTCAATATCAGTTCCTTAGACTTATACTCACGTTTAATCACTAGAAAACCTACGACTAAAAACAGCGAACAAGCCGCAGAAAAATAGAAAATCTCTGAGGAGATTTTAAGGCTATTCTTCAAGGTTTTCGTGCAAAGTTCAAGGTGATATTCGTAGATTCAATTCTACAGTAGGTATGGGATTTCCATCTTGGATTCCTTCCTCCAAGAGTCTTTTCAAACATTTTGAACTCAAGAAATCAAAACTAGGGCTTTCCAAATTAAACGAATTTTCCTCTCCCTAGTTTATCCTTATTTCCGATTCTAGTGAAGGTATAGTGTAAATCTAGAGCATGTTGTTGGTATGTGGTGCTAACTGATCATTATGTGTAGGTTTCTTGGATTGATAATGTCGAATTAGACCAATAAGTTAGATCTGTATGATTAGAGTATTATTTATAGACAAAGAATGTTGTATTGTCTAATTGTGTTCGAGAAGATGAAATTTGTTATGAGTCATTTATGAAGTTTAGTTTACTATTAAAAGTTGACTTACTTGAAATGATGAGATCACTATAGTATAAACATGAAGTTAATAGACTTGGCTAGTGATAACATAATGACAATTGTTTTAGTGAAAGTTGGTTTATGCCAATAAATTGGCTAGCAATATATTGTCCAAAATGCTTAATAGAATTGACTTACAATGTTATTTCAAAATATGATATAAAATTGGCTAATGACTAAGTTATACAAAATTAAGCATGACCAACTAACTCAATGAATTCATAACCAAGGTATGACAATCATTGGGACAAGTCCCAACTTACCCTATCCAAATGAACTATGAATATAGTAGTACATTGAATAAGTTTATAACTTTCATAAAGAATGGTATAAGGATGCCAACGGACATTGACAAAGATAAGGTGAGTAATTACATAAATAAAAGCTTATGAAATTGAAAAGAATGGGGTGCTAAAGGAAGTGAGACAAGTCTCACTTGCACCTAAACGATAATGTTACAGATACTCGCATAAGAGGATGTTAGAAATCGTGAGACAAGTCTCATTAACACCATGATGATAATGTAAGGTCTAAGTCCACATTCTTCAACTAAAGAAAGGAATGACAAGTCATCCATTGAGTTAAGCATACCTCATATTACAAGAAAGCTTTCATAATGTATGAGTCAACTTTAAAAGTTATAAATTATAAGAAATTGAGCAAAGCACCAATAGACTAGAAATGAGCTTGCGCAAGCACATGTAAGCCTCATGAGATGAAGCTACCACCAAGGTGGATAAGTAATATCCGAAATCACCTAGTCTTCGAACTATGTTTCAAGCATAGGAACTAGCCAGTGTATTTCACCTAAAAGAGCTAGGTAGTATTTGGTTTCACTTTTGCCGGTGAACCACCCCTTTTAAGTGTAGGGCAGACACTGTATCTCATGTCTAGCTCACATGATCTATATTGGTTAAATTCTCAAGAAATTATTCGATTTCACTTTAGCCGCGAACCACCTCTTTTCGGTGTGGGAAGACACTGGGTTGGGTTTAACTTAAGCCGGTGAACCACCTCTTTTTAGTGTGGGGCAGACACTGGATTTCATGTTAACTCACATGATCTAGGTTCACTTTGACCGGTGAACCACCTCTTTTTGGTGTGGGGAAGACACTGGATTTTATGTTAGCTCACATAATTTTAATGTTAAAGATTGCTTTAAGAAAGTGACAAAGAAAGAAGAATAAATGTAAGCTCAAAGAGAACTAATAAATCAAGAACTTAAGAATATCAATCATCAATGTTTGATAAGAAGGAAGTTTTTAACAATTTATGGGCATAGCCAATAAAGATTGCCTTATAATGACTTCTTATAGTATGCTAATGAGAAAATAGTGGGCATAGCCAATAATATTTATATCATGAAAATGATCAAATAATGGGCATAGCCAACAATCTTCATACCATGCCAATGATCAAATAATAGGCATAGCCAATTATATGAATGCATGCCCCAGAAACTTTAGATTATCCAAAATCATCAAATAATTGGCATCACCAATAAATATTGTCTTATAATTACTTCTTATATTATGCAAATGATCAAATAATAGACATAACCAATAAATATCGGCTTATAAAGATTTCATGCCCAATTGTAGTTAAATCATTTCCATAGTCTCTTGGATTACTTACTTGATTCATAGTAGGTATGGGACTATAATGAATCATTTCACTTGTAAGTAATACATAGGATTAAAGGAGATCATTTAACTACTAAACAAAAAGAAGAAAAGACTGAAAAATAAATTAAGTTTTTAAAGAGAGCTCTCGGCCTAAGAGGGAGCAAAATTATAAATTTTCGCTCAAGTTGTTCTAAAATTATGTTCATGATTCAAAGGTCTTATGTTCATAATAAAATGAGTTGTGTTCTTTAAATGAATGAAAACATTTCATATTCATACCATGATTCACTAATAACGAATTAGGAAAGTGTAGTGTTGTACTCTCCAGAAACGATATGTTGCTATAAGAAGAGTTTTTCTTGATCATAGTCCTTATGTGTTTATGTGCATACACACAGACTTAGTACAAGTGAGTACTAACCCCTATATATTATTACTTTTTTATAGGTGCAGGTTCTAGAGAAGATTGAAGACTCGACAAAGTGGTTTGGATTAACGATCTCCAGACTTTGGTAAGTCCTCTTGAGTTCGAGGATGATACATTTATTATTCTAGCATAGTACATTATATATAGCTAATGGATGTTGTCCCTAGAGTTTCATTTCAAACATTTGTTCAAGAGTTTGTAATAAGGCAGATTTGTCAAACTATTATTATTATTATTACGATTCTCTATTTCAATTGTTTAATCTATTCATTGATGTATGCTTTAGTTTGAGCTTATTAGTATATCATTCTTATGCAGTTATATGAAGTCTAAGTATACTTCAGTAAAGTTTTAAATTATCCGCAAATTTAACTGTATGATTGTGATGAAAGCTAAGAACAGACTTGTCTGCAACCTCTAAGAGGTTAACGACGTCGGTCTCACCTAGCGTCTAAATTTTGAGTGTGAGAGTTTTCTAAGAAAGATCCATCCTTTTTGCCTAACCCTATGGATTAGATGAGTAGGGTTGTGACCAGTGTTGTCAACCTTGTGAAAAAAGAATGTCGTACGACCATGCTCCACAATGACAAGAACTTGTCTAGGCTTATGGTGTATGCTCAATCCATTTAGGAGTCCAAGCTTAGTATGATTTCTAGAATCTTAAAGAGGAGTGGACCAAGTTAGCAAAACGAACCTAGCTTCAAGAAGAGGGATCAAATTATAGATGAACCAAGGGATCCTAAGGTCAAACATGAGAAGGGTAGTAGTTCTCAAAGGTGGTAAGCCTACTTATGTTACTTGTGGTAAAAAAGAACTATTGGAATTTTCTTGTTGGTACCGGAAATTGCTTTGGTTGTGGTAAGGATGGTCATAAGGTGAGGGATTGTTCTAATATTGAGGCTAAAGGAAAAGATTGTAAGTTGGTTCCTTCAAGTTTTCTGGGTGATGATGTTCCAAAGAGGAATCGCTTGTTTGCACTCCGGTTAGGAGGATCAAAGCCGGATGAGGATGATGTTGGTAAGTTATAGTTCTACTTATAGTTGTTTTGAGTTCCTTCTGAGTGGGGGAGTATGGTGAGTAGTAGAGTTATGATTGATTGCATCTTCTCTCCTATCCTATTCAAGATTGGGAATTAGAAAGTCATAGTAGCATGTTGCATGTTGCATTTCTTTAGGAGTCTTGTTCGAATTGAATTTAATTGATTCCTTGCATTGTGAATCTTATGAAAGTTATAGTTCTTTTGTGAATTGAATTTATATGAATTTACCTTTCATATTGTCATGCTTTCATCATATATTACTTAAAAGTTGCATTTTTGAAACTTTTAGCATGTTCGCTATAATACTTGACATCTCACTATTAAGTTTTTGAAAAAAAATGACTAAATTGTTCTTTTGTTGAAAATTGATGTAGTATGACTAAAATTAATGTATATAAGCATGATAATGAATGGATAAGGAGTTTCTCCTATTTGAAATGAAGTATGTGAGTCTTATTGCATAATGAGTAGTAGATTAGTTTCTATCTTGTTGTGTTTTGAGTCTCTTAAGTATGTGAAATTGGTGTTCTTCCTAAATATGTGTATTATTTATGGTGTGATATGGTTATTTGGTGTTAGTCTTGAGTTTCTTATCTCTTGATAGTGTTTAAAATGAAGCAAGTGTTACTCGAGGACGAATGTTGTCCAAGTGGGGGAAAATGTAATGCCTCTAAAACCACTTAGATAAAACTAGAGTCTAACACTTGTGTCTTGATGTTTTGAAGTACTATAATGAGTTAAAATGAGGTTAACAGGAAGCGTCTAATGTTTTGTTAAGTTTGGAGGTCAAACGTGATAGAACGTCCATGATGTTACAAAAGTTTGACTTGAAACATGCTTGTGTACCTTAGTGTGTTTCGTTGAGTTCACCTGTTCGTTTTTGAGGAAATTGATGTGGGCTCCTAAACATGTATACGAACATATTCGGGTCGGACACGTCCAGGCAAAACTTTCCAAGGACCAACCAGGGGTCGTTGAGGAAGGACTCATCTTGGTTGCCAAAACTGCCTAAGGCAGTCCCACCTACTGAGGGCAATCGACGCCCAGTATGTTGGTTGATACCCCGTAGGTGGAGGGAGTGGGTCAACATTTAGGCTAGAGAGAGATTAAGCTCCCATTTGTGAAGAACTCTTACCCAAACCACGGACCAACAGGACAGTCCATTGGTTAGGATACGGGGGGTAGGCTTGCAATAGTCGATGGCACATGCTGCAATTCTACAGGTCTCTCGGCCAGCCCAAGGGTATTTTGGGGTTTTCACCTAGCCATCCTAAAATTGGTTGGACGAATTCTTAACTTTATTTTGGGTATTTTAAGTGGGTTTATAATTCTAAAGATGAATTAACTTTTTTAAATCAAAACCCAAAACCTCTAAAGAAATCTCTAGAAAACCATTGATGCTTGAGGGAAGATTTTAGCTTGGAAGTGGGATTCTCCATCAATTATTCTTAAATTTTTGTGGTATAGCATCAATTAAGGTATGTCTTTCATCCTTGAAACTCTTTTCTTCAAGGAGCCAATCTTCAAAGTGTTTTTCAATGGCTTCTCAAAAAGATGAACTTCTAAATTGTAATCTAGCCATGGGTTCTTGCATAAAATGATTTGAATAAATGTATATTGATTGAATTGATGTTAATTTTATGATTTTAGACTAAAAAATCAATTAACCCATGAAGTTCATATTACCCTAGTTTTTACTATTTTATGAGAGATTTGCTTATGTCTTTATGCTATTGAATTCTTGTGTACTTTGATTAGGGCTATTGAATTATGAATGAACTATTCTAAAATTATAAGGGAATTCTCTAAATAGATGAATTTATAATTGTACTATATTTGATTCATAGTAAATTATGATTATTGGATTGAATTGGTGATCATGGCCACTGATAAGGGCCTTTGAGTATTGTGTTGATTGATTTTGATATGGATTGGAGTTGTGAGATTGGAATGGTGATATGTTGACCGAACTTTCTCTATATTATGCAGTATTGTTCTTATATGATGATGATGTTTTGTATGGTCCACTTACCGTTGCGGTGCTTATGTGCTATACTTTTGAATTATATGGCCTCATCGGCATTGATTTATGGATTTTGAAACAATGTGGACTTTTCCACATTACATTATATATTATTTCTTTAACATGTTATAACTTGAATATGTTAGTATTGTGAGAGTGTTGATAACTTATGTGTATATGTGGAGTCAAACATGAGTTATTCTAGTTGATGATGTGTGTCTCTAGTAGGCTATAGTGAAGTAATTATATGTATTACTTGATGTTGAAGTATGATGATTATTGATGACTTATATAATATTTGTTATTGTTTATATTGATGATTCTATAGAAGTGAGTAGGATGACTTGAAAGTGTATCTAGTTGTTCTTATGTGCTCTTGAATGATATCCTATATGTCATATAGTGAAGTATGTATGTGTCTTATTTTCGTATACTTGTGTCCCTTACTTGATACATGTGAAATGTGAATATGAGTTACTGACTTAGTATGCCAAAGCTTCTTATTCTTGTATATGTGATTGACACGTGACCTAGGACATAGTTAAGAATGTCTCTTATCTAGAACCTTTACCTAGATGGAAGGTTATGATATCCTTTAAGTGGAAAGTCGTAATGGTATCCTTCTTGTGTGAATGGTGGACTTAAGGTTGATTTCTTTTAATGGCATGAGATCATACATAGGAAAGTTATTGAGCTATCCTCTTGACCATTGTAGGTAGCCTTAGTGGACCCTCTTTGGTAAGGTGTCATGTGATTGGGTTGTGAAAAAGTTATGGTACCTCTTCATATGCTCCTTTATTGAAATACTCTATGATAACAAAGGCTACCACCAAGTGAATATGCTATGAAAGTTTCTCTAAATAAGTAGACATTAGTGAACAAAGAAACACTTCATAGTACTTAACCATGTGCCTACATGGGATGTGTCCTAGTTCTACCATTGGCAAGTGGAACACCGTCCATCTAAGTAGGTTCATGACTCCGGATTCCATGCATAGACATTATGGTCTATGTCAATTATTGTCTATTCTCATCATATGGGATACCTACTAGTGTTGGTGAAGTTCTATGAAGTTTAGGTTATGGTAGAGATGCTATCTAGGCATTGCACAACTAGGCTTTGAAGATGTTAGTGTGTGAGTCCCTAGGTCTTATCCAAGACCATTATTGGAATGTCGTTGAATGATCAATGTCTCTTAATGAATTAATGAATATAATTACTTATGTTGGAAAGTATGTTGATGAATATGTACTTACCTAAATTTGTTTAAGGATTGCCTACTTAAGGTGTAACGGGGGCATGAGAACGGTCACTTTATGTATCACTAAGGGAAATCTTAAGAATAACTTTAGATAGGGAGAGTAAATTGATAAGGTAGACATGATGTAAACTTAGGTATTGTTAAGAATTATTTAGGTAATCTTGGAGAGTGTGTATGGGCTGTCTCTTCTTGAATTACTCAAGTAAGTCTTTCGATAATATTTGGAAGGAGAATGTCATATTATATACATATAATATTATGGTTAAGTGAGAATGATGTTATCTTATGTAGTCTAAAGGGTTTCTTTGGTGTGTGTGAAGGGATTGTATGGGTGGTCGCTTTATAAGTCACTCAAGTGAGCCTTAAAATTACCTTTGGTAGGGGATCTCATGTTTAGGTGTTTCAATATTTTCTTGATGCTATATTGTGGTGTGTGAGTTTCATTTGAAGTTACAGTGAAGTCACTGTAACTCTCACTGTAACGTTACTGTAAGATTTTATAATTTCATATAATTTTGATATGTCTTGGAATGTATTCTAACTGTGATGCTTGGTATTTAAATGTGATTATTATGCTTATAATATGAAATTTTAATCAAAAAGAGAATGTTTCTACCTAAATGTTTGTTTCTCATGATTTTATGCACTATGCCATAGTTAGTACATGCATTGTACTAATTCCATACTTTTTTTCTATATCTAAAGTTGTAGGTGGAAGGTGACAGGTGTCCCGAAGAATAGCTTGGAATCTAGACTCTTTCAAGCAAAGTTGAAGTATGTCCTCACTTGATTCGAGGACATAGCTATCTTTAGATTTCTTTTATTCAAATATCGTAATAGATTAAGTATTTCAATATTTCGATTGTATGGGTCCGTGTCCAAGTATTCTTGAGTCTAAGATTGGCGTATAATGAGACTTAGTATTTTCCTATGGTTTTATATGATATGTAATTCGTGTGAAAAGTTTTAATTCCACACTACCTTTCATACATGTATGTAATAAATGATATCATAGGGCTTGTACAAGACCTCCAAGAGGTCAAGTACGCCTTGTAGTGCTCCAAGAACACCATATCTTCTAGGGGGTAATATCGGGTCATGACAACTTATCCCCCTTAAATTCTAGCCTAGTCACTATTACTCCATATATTTTATGTCAAAAACGTTTATCCAATAATCTCACTTCTCCCTATTCCTATCACCTCCCAAAAATCCCCTCTCCTTGATTATCTTTTTTTGTTATTACTTACTTTTGATAAAAAAAAAAACCATTTGATAGTTGATTCTTTCGTCAGTCCTTTTAGATTTAATATGCTTTTATTCGATAATATCTTTTGCTATGACTATTTAGAACATAATTTTTCTTTTCTATTAATTCTGACAGCCACTCCATGTTGAAACGACCCCAACCCTTGGTTGGGTTAGTATACTACAGTACGATTGTACACACTTGCATTGGAAGTTGTGTCTTTGATGACATCACAGATTAGTGATCTTTTTCTTTTTTTAAAAAAAAGAAGAAGAAAGCTAGTACGATATGCATGTGTATTGAGTATAGGAAGTTGAATAAGGTGTCTCTAAAGAACAATAACCCCATGTTTAGGAATTATTATATGTTCAACCAGCATTAGCTTACCACAGGGTTCTCAAAGATTGAGTTGAGGCATAATTACAATAAGCTTGGATATCACTAAGACCACATTTAGGACTTCATATGGCCACTACGAGTTCCATGTAATGTCTTTTGGGATTATTAATGCCCCTACATACTTCATGGACTTGATAGCGTGAATTTTTAGCTCATATATTGATTCATTCATAGCTATATTCATAGATTACATTTTGGTACACTCAGGAGTAGGAGTGATCATTAGCAGAATGTGAGGATTATTCTCTAACCTTTGAAAAACCAACAACTTTATGCCAACATCACAAAGTGAAAGTTTTTTCTTGAGTATATAGAATTCTTTGGCATGTGCTTTCAAAGGATGGTATGAATGTAGATTCCCCAAATATTGAAGTTACTTCTTATTGGCCTTGGACCTCTTTGGTAACTATATTTTAGAATTTTTTTCAATTTCATTGGTTACTCAAAGGGTTTATAGAGAGCTTCTCCACCATGGAAATACCTTTGACATGGTTTACTCTTTTTGATGTTCCCTTTGAGTGGTCTAAGGAATGTGAATAGATATTTTTCAAAATCAAGAAGATACTAATTTTTCTCCTATATTGACTCTTCCAGTTAAGCCAATGTTTTTTTGGGTTATGTATTGATGCAGCAATGTTATGTTATTGAATGTGCACAAAGGAAACATAAGGTACATGAGCACAAGCGCCCTGCTCATGACATTAACGTGGCATAAGTGTCTTTGTGTTTAAGATCTGGAGGCACCACCGGTATGGAGTTCATAATGAGATTAGAGTTATTAGAGGAGTTTGAAGTACATAACGAGCCAAAAGTACTATAATTGTAGATGGCATCACTTCATTGAGCTTTGAAAGTACTATGACCTCTCTATTCTCCACCATCCGAGCAAGGTGAATGTAGTAGAGGATGCCTTGATCCAGAAGGTAGTGAGTATAGTTATTCTAGCCCTCCTGTCTAATATGGAGTGATCATTAGCTTTTTACATTTAGTGCTTTGTAAATAACATGATTAAGTTGGGTTTTTTAGATTCTATGTGTGCCATTACCTATGTTACAATCATGTACTCTTTGCATAATCCGATCTCTAGCCGTTAGTTTTATGATTAAACCTTGGTTGAACTTCATTATTGGGTGTTAGCGTTGTCATGCCTGCCATATTACCATTTATACATATAGAATTTTGAGGTTTTCATGTTGTATTTGTGTTTTGAGAGTTGGGGGGTAAATCTAGATGATACTTCTTGATGGCCATGTTTCTTGATACTCTATCTATCTGAGCATTGCGAAGATATATTTTTTTATGCATCAATACAAGAAAAGAGACATAATGAGAGATATTGAAGACTATGTATCATCTTTCAAGAATTTACACTAGATAAATGGGAAGAATTTGAGACCTTGTAGTGAGTTTTAGAGATTGACCATTTCGGAGAGGAAGTAAGATCACATCACTATAGACTTTGTGGTAAGTTTGTGCCCGAATTCTAGAGGTGTTGCAGATATCTGAGTCATCGTTGATCTATTGGACAAGTCTATACAGTTCCTCCCCATTAAGTATTTATTTAGCACCGAGAAGCTTATGTGTACCTACTCTCAAGAAGTGTTAAATATTTATGGTTTCCATCTCTATCAACTAAGTGTCCTTAATTCACTTTTATTTTCTAGATGACCTTTCAAGAAAAGGTCGACACTCATGTTTACCAATGAACAACTTTCCAACGCCTAGTGATGATTAGTCGGAGCAATAATTTTCATGTTATTGAATATATGTTGTGATCCTGTGTTATTGAGTTTAAAGGTTAGTGGGACCAGTTTTTCCTTTTTCCGGAGTTTTCATACAACAACAACACTTCATTATTTAAATTAACTCATTAGAGGCCTTATATGATAGGCTTTTTCACTCTTAGGTTAGTTCGTTTAAGTCTACAAATCCTAGACTGTGTGGTACTAATTTGATAGAGGAGGTTTTAATGTATGTGAGGGTGATTTAAGATAGACTTTGGATGTATTAGAGTAGGCATAGAAGTTATTCTGATCATGGTGGAGGCCTTTGAAGTGTTCAGTTGTTGATATAATTTTTTTCTATAAGTCGCACATTTAGGGGATGATGAGATTTGAGAAGGGGGAGGGAGGGAAATCTTAGCCCTAGGGTTCTTCTTAGGCGAGTCCATCCTTCCAGGTGGTTGCTTCTAAAGCATCCCTGATATTGCTTATGCATTCCTCGCTTTAGCTGACTAGGTTCATTTATGCTAGGCTCAACTTTTACAACTCAAACTCGCAAAAGTGAAGCCTACCTTTTTTACGCCACACACTTTAGTGACGTTAGTGTGCATTTAAGCTAACATCATCTAGGTTTTTAGTCAAGTGTTGTCCACAAATTTAACATTTATTGCGTATTGTTTTTGCAATTTCACCTCTATTTAAGCCCTGATTTGACTTATTTTATGTCCGGAATGATAAGTTTATCATGGATACTTGAGTTTCTAATAATGCTTAAATTATTCTCAAAAACATTAAGAGGATCATTCATTGTCATCAATATAAAATTCAGTTGTATAGTGCAATATAACTTTTGTCAAGAAATTCAAAATGTATTAGTTAATTGGTAGCATTTAAGAAAAAATAGTGAATGAATCAACCAAATTTTACAAAAAGGGTTTTGGCATCAAGAGGTACATATGGGTACTTGTGTTTTTCAATAGTTCTAGCTCATCATGGACAGTATGAATCATCATCAATGACACTAATATTTATTTGGTCTCACAGTGTTGATTTATAGAATGTCCTCGGTCTCATCTAAATCAGTAAAAATCAACCCACTACTTTACGAAATCTCTCTTTCGAGAAAATTTAGGGTGGGGGAATACCTATGAACCAAAACATATCTTAAAAGCAAATCATGGAAACAAAACCTACCGTAAATGCGCATTAGACTAATTACTCACTTAAATCGATGTCTTTTGAACATCAACAAAAGATAGGATTAAGTTTTCAACCTTAATCCATGAGATATCAACATCCTAATTAGGCTAAATCTATAGATGAACAACGAAAAAAAATAGCAAAATACAATACCAACTAAATTATAACAACACCCAACCCCATAATTCCACTCCTAGACTTAGGAGTTTTATCCAACTACCCATAAAGTAAAGAAATTATAATTAGAATGTACATAGTCATGGATGTGATGAACTTAAGATATAATAATAAGCACACATTCCATTTCAACTTCAATTTGTCAAATCATAGAGCAACTTGTAGAACCCCAATGTTAAGAGTGTTTTCTCAAGAACATTAAAAGCTAGGAACTATAAATATCTATTCTAAAAAATATTCCAAAATAACTATATCTAAAAAGATTTTAATTTTTCTCTCTCCTTTGGGATATTCAAAGTTTCCCAAATTTTAACCTAAATTCCACTGCATAACGTCTTTTGCGACATAAATGAGGCTCACCTAGCTGATTTTCTAGATCTGTGTCTCCTCCTTATTGAGACATTCTCTTAGTTAGGCATTAGATATTAGAACCATAGGAAGCGACCTATTTTTGTTTGTCATTCACATTCAGTGAATCGCCGAGTACAACCTTTGTTCACCTTTTAAGCCTTCACTTTTATCAAAGTCATGTCCCCTTTAGCGATTTTAACCATGTTCTCCTTTTGCATTCAATGAGTGACCAGTTCTTTTGTATGTTTTCTAGCGTAACTAAATGATTCAAGTGGTACACACTGTCACTTTGCGTAACAACCCAAAAAAAATGAATATGCTAAGATATGTTTAGTGTGTCTAGAATGCCTACGATTAGACCGGGTTCAACGGATTGATGCGCGAAAAACCAAACCTAGAAACCTTGAGACAGCCAAGCCAACTAACTTGGGGAGTTAGTTGAGCTAGGAAAGGTTGGGTCCAGCCATGTAGAGCTCCCGAATTTACCCGGATGAGTCTTTATCAGACTTAAAAAGGGGAAATCTTAAGTTTGGAGGGTCTAGGGGTAAAATGGTCTTTTTCCAGGATAAGGGTAGTATCGTAATTACCCTAAATTTGTATTAATTATTTAATGAATAAGGTGGAGGGGTATTTTGGGGAGAGAGAGCCGAAATTTTCCTTTTAGCACCTTGTTGGGTAATTTCAGCCAAGTAAAGTTGTTTAATAAGCTATGTAAAATGAAGAAAAATAAGTGAAATCACTGAGGATCGAACCCGTGACCTCACCATGTTAAAAATCATTGAAATAATGTGAGTTAAAAAGAATGTGGCATGTGGGATTCGAACCCGTGTGGCTTGATCAAAAATGAAAACAAAAATAATAAAAAATTAAGAATGAGGTGTGTGGGGTTCGAATCCACAACCTCTTCGTCAAACATTAGAGAGAATTAAAAGAAAAATGAAAATTGAGGCATGTGGGAATCGAACACACAACCACACGGTAGAATAAAGGAAATTAAGAATAAATAAAAATATGAGGTTGTGGGGGTTCGATCCCACACCCTCCTGGTCAAAAAAATGGTTTAAGGAAAAAGGAAAATAAAAGATAATGAGGTTGTGGGGGTTCGATCCCATATCCTCTCAGTCCCAATGACAAAAAATAAAAAGAAAAATCAAGGGAAAATTGAAATGAAGGCGTTGGGGCTCGATCCTGGGTCCCCAAGCCGTGCGGATCAAACCAAAATAAATTAAAACGTAAATGTTGTCCAAGGGATTCGAAATTAGGTTCCCTTGCCCAATTCCATATTGATACATAAGTCATATGTGAATAAATGTTCAAAAATAATGTTGCCTACATAGATTGAAATAAAGATCTTGGCATATTTACAAAATGCATAAGTCTTGTACCACATAATCTTATGAAGGTATGAATCACTTAAACGAACTATGATTGAAGCCTCATGGCTTGTATGTATAGAGTCATAAGTCTAGCATACGTGTAAAGTAAGTGAACCTAAGATGTATGTAACGAAATGATGAAACCCTAAAAGGATCAAGTAAGAGTGTGAAAAACACTAAATGGCCAAGTGCAGGGTTCTAATGTGGTGACAACATGATAAGAGGCTAATGTGAAAGATGAGATCAATCTTAAATGAGCCTAAGTAAATATTACCAAAACGTACTCACCTATGAGAGTGTAAAGCTAAAGAAGAGACCAGTCTCTATGAACACTCTAACGAAAGTATTGAGATTATGTATACTTAATACTAATGATGAGATGAGAAATCATCTATTGAGCTATGATGTCCTCATACTAGAAGTCAGTTTCCATGACATATGAGTTGAATGCAATGGAACTTTATACTGAGCACCGATAGGCTAGCTATGAGTGGTGATGCCTTCTTTTGGAAAGGGAGGAAGTTCACGTAACTCTCATGAGATGAGACTGTCCGGCATGCAGGTATGGGTCTCCTTATATCTCCTAGACTTTGAACCTATACTTCCAATATAGGGATCTAGCAGGGTTCTATTCCCTATGTACGCTAGCATGTTTTGGTTCACGCCGGTGATTCCACCTCTTTTCGGTGTTAGGTAGACACTGGATTTCGTGATGCTCACATGATGTATGTCGGTTAAAGTTAAAGTTCCCAAATGAATGAATGAGGTCAGCCTCTAATGATACACATAATGATATGAACGATCCCAAAGGTGTTAGGATAGAATAATCAAGAGGTGAGTTATACTCAAGTAATGACACTAGGTTATTCTTGATAATTGCACAGCAAACCCGATTAGAGTCTTAAACTACATCCTAGGCATGGCTAGTGTTTACATTAGATTATGAATGAATGGAATAAAGTACGTATAAATGAATGAAGCAGACTCTATGTTTGCTAAAGAAGGCTCCTTTGCTGAGGTACCATATGTTGAGCCCTTATTTTGGAAGTCTTAATGTCAAGTCCATGATTCCAAGGTCTCATGGCATATGAACGAATGATATGAAATATGTTATGTGCTATATGCAATATGTTATGTTCTATGTGTAAGATGTTATGTGTTGTGTACAATGTTATATGTATGATGATGCATGTTACTCTCATGGAATGACTTTCCTAAACCAAATTTGGAAAGTCTCCTGACTTTCCTAATTCAAATTTGGCAAGTCCCCTGACTTTCCTAATTAAAATTTGGCAAGTCCCCCGACTTTCGTAATCCCAATTTGGCAAGTCCACAGACTTAACTTTCCATAAATCATGTTGTTAGGAAAGAGATATTCTTACTCATGCATGTCCTTGGTGTGTGATTGCATATACCCATACTTACTACAAGTGTTTACTAATCCCATACAACTCTCCATTTTTAGGTGCAGGCACAAATGGACGTTAGAGCTTAGAGATCGACGGCGAAGCTATCCGGACGTGGAGCATTCATACGTACTTGGTAGGCCCTGATGCATTCGAGGACGCTTTCCCATTATATTCTAGCTTAGTTATAGGATTGAGCTAGTGGAGTATGTTCCACTAGCGTTTCTTTCCCGTTTATTTCAGAAATTGTATTGGTGCCATTTTGGCAAGTATACACTTAATACAGTATTGAACTATTTCTTCATTTGATGTTCTTAATGTTAGATGGTTGATGGTGAATGTTTATGAATTTAAGTATAATGATTTACATGCATGTTACGAAACAAAAATCGCAAAATTTTCCCTAAAATTAACCTAGTGAAGTAAGCATGACGTATGTAGGCTTGACTACAACCTCTTAGTGGTCAACGACGACGGTCTTGTCTGGGGTCTAGATTCCAGTCGGGAAAAAGTTGGTATCAGATCATTAGGTTAAATTTCGAAGATAAAAACTTCACATCAACCACATTGAGTAGTTTCTAAGTCATGGTAGTGAAGTGCACCACTATCCTGAATTAGAGATTGCATGATGCGTAGGAAAATTTCCCTTCTTCTAATCTCATCATGCCTTTTCCTAATGTCTTATTTATTGATGTTATGAGTGTGTCTAACATCAATCTTTGTTGTTTTTAATGAATGAATACTAGGAGAAAGATTGGTCAGAGGAGAGGAGGAGCAGCTGCTGGGGACCAGCAGGTTCCACCCCAACTATTTCGGTTAACACTGCTGGGTTGACTAATGTAGAGGTGCGGGCATCTCTGTCTCATATGGCACAGGCCATCACTATGCAAGCCCAGGCCATGACTGACCAGGTTAACCGGCAGAATGTTCGGACGGAGAACCCACCAGTTCGTAGCATGGCTGACAGGCTGCGAGACTTCACGAGGATGAATCCTCCTATTTTCACAGGGTATAAGACTTTAGAGGATCCCAGGAGTTTGCGGACGAGGTGCATAAGATTTTGGTGGCTATGGTGGCCACAGATACCGATAAAGAAAAGTTGGCTTCCTATTAGCTTAAAGATATTGCACAGACTTGGTGCATGAAGTGGCAGGATAGCCGAGCTCTAGGTAGAGTTCCGGTCACTCAGGATCTGTTTAAGACAACCTTCCTGGAGAGATTCTTCAAGATATAGATGAGGGAGGCCAAGGTTGAGGAGTTTATCAACCTTAAGTAGGGATCAATGACAGTCAAGGAGTATTCCCTGAAGTTTGTTAAACTATCAAGGTATGCTACTTCCCTTGTATTTAAAAGCAGGGATGGGATGAGTAGGTTTCAAAGGAATCACCGGAGATCTGGAGGAGTGTCGGGATGCAATGCTCCAAGATAACATGGACCTCTCCAGGTTGATGATGCATATCCAGCAAGTAGAGGACAACTGGAAGAAGAGGGGCGTCTATGATGCTAGGAGGCCTAAGCCTCACGATCAAGCAGGTCTAAGTAATGGAAGCAACAGAAACAATTTATGCATTCGTGAGGAACCCAGATTCAAAAAGGGGCAACGGAATTCACAGAACTCTAACTTTTAGAGGAATACAACACCTAAAGGAGGCAGACCCGAGCCAAAGAAGGTTAATGGAGGTGATATGCAATGTCCCAGAAAGAACAATCTAAGTGTGGCCGTGCTCACTGTGGAGATCGCAGACAGGGCAATAATGCCTGTTTTGGTTGCGGTAAGAGCGGGAACATGGTTAAGGACTGCCCACATAACAGGGGTCCAGCTGGAGGTAATGCTCAGCCTAGGCTTAATCCACAGGGTGCACCAGCAGCCGAGCCTCCTAAGAGTAACAGGTTCTTCGCCCTAATTGGCCAAGAGCAGCAGGAGAAGTCCGCTGATGTGGTCACATGTATGTTGCAAGTATTCTTAACTTCTATTTATGCTTTACTTGATCCAGCATCTACGCTTTCCTTTGTGACTCCTTTGCTTGCTCTCACTTTTGAGATATTGCCTGAAGTTTTGCATGATCCTATAGTGGTTAGTACACCTTTAGGAGAAAATGTAAGAACTGATACAAGGATTGCCCAGTAGTTGTAAGTGGTAAGACTATGTGTGCAGACTTGGTTGAATTACCAATGCATGATTTTGATGTTATTCTTGGCATGGACTGGCTTCATAGTTGTTTTGTTTGTATGGATTGTAATAGTAGGGTTGTGAGATTTCATTTCCCTAATGAAGAAGAGCTGGTCTAGGAGGGGTACAACTCGAGTCTCCCTAATCCCTTCATTTCGAACCTTAAGGCCAATAAAATGATGCCCAAGGGGTTATTGTGTCATCTTGTGAGTGTTAATGATTTAGATCATGAAATTCCTTCCATAGACTCAGTGAATGTAGTGAATATGTTCCAAGATGTATTTCCTAATGATTTGCCTGGAGTTCCTCCCCTTGAGAGATTGACTTTGGTATTGACTTAGAACCCGATACTAAACCAATTTCAATTCCTCCATACAGAATGGCTCCATCTAAACTCAAAGAGTTGAAGCTGAAGTTAAAAAATCTCACTGGTAAGGGTTTCATTCAGCCGAGCATATCCTCTTGGGGCGCTCCAGTGTTGTTTGTGAAAATGAAAGATGGAACCCTTAGAATGTGTATCAATTATCGGCAACTCAACAAAGTCACTATCAATAATAAGTATCCACTTCCCAGAGTAGATGACTAGTTCAATCAGCTTTAAGGGTCTAGTTTCTTCTCAAAGATTGATCTTCATTCAGGGTACCAAAGACAGCCTTTCGTACCCGTTATGATCACTATAAGTTCCTAATTATGTCATTTGATCTCACGAATGCACCTGCTGCATTTATGGATCTCATGAACAGGGTCTTTCGTGAATACCTTGACTCTTTCGTAATAGTATTCACTGATGACATTCTCATCTACTGTAAGACAAAGGAAGAGCATGAACAGCATTTAAGACTAACCTTGCAGGTACTAAGACAACATCAGTTGTATGCCAAATTCAGCAAGTGTGAATTCTGGCTTAGATCAGTGACCTTCCTGGGTCATGTTGTGTCCGACAAAGGTGTGGAGGTAGATCCCAGGAAGACTGAGGATGTTAAGAACTGGCCAAAACCTCTTTTTCCACTGATATCCGTAGCTTGCTGGGATTGGCTGGTTACTACCGCAGGTTCGTGGAGGGTTTTTCTTCCATTGCTGCCTCACTGACAGCCTGACTAAGAATAAGGCCAAGTTTGAATGTATGGAGACTTGTGAAAAGAGTTTCCAGGAGCTCAAGGACACACTCACTTCAGCCCCGGTGCTTACTTTGCCTAAGTGTGGTGAGAATAACACTGTTTATTGTAATGCATCTAGGGTTGGTTTGGGTTGTGTTCTTATGCAGGGTGGTAAGGTGATAGCTTATGCGTCAAGACAGCTCAAGGTTCATGAAAAGAATTATCCCACTCATGACCTGGAGTTGGCAGCTGTGGTGTTTGCACTGAAATTGTGGAGGCATTACTTGTATGGAGTGCATGTGGATGTGTTCACATACCACAAAAGTCTCCAGTACTTATTCACACAGAAGGAGTTGAATCTACGTCAGCGGAGGTGGTTGGAGCTGTTGAAGGACTATGACATGAATGTCCACTACCATCAAGGTAAGGCTAATGTTGTAGCTGGTGCTTTGAGTAAGATGAGAATGGGAAGTACAACCTAGTGGGGGTGTTTCATTTCATCCTAGTTCTGAATCATCCTTAGTAGTTGAAGTCAAAGAAGGTCAGCATCTTGATCCTGTGTTGATGGTTCTGAAGGACTCAGTGTTGGTTAGGATGAATGAGCCTTTTTCTTTGGGAGATGACGGCATATTTAGGTACCAGGACAGGTTGTGTGTACCAGATGTGGATGATTTGCAGACCAGGATCATTTGAGAGGCCCGTGGTTCCAGATATTCCATACGTCCAGGTTCCACCAAGATGTATCATGATCTTAAGCAGATCTATTGGTCGGATGGCATGAAGAAGGACATCGCAAAATATGTGGCCAAGTTTCCTAATTGTCACATCTTAAGCCTGGCGGTCTTACTTAGATTAATGAGGTTCTGACTTGGAAATGGAAAGCCATGAATATGGACTTCTTGGTTGGTCTTCCGAAGACTAGGAGATAGCATGACTCCATGGGTTATTGTTGACAGGATGACTAAGTCTACCCACTTTATCCCTGTGAAGTCTACTTACAGAGCCGAGGATTATGCAATTATATTGTGAGATAGCATGGGATTCCTTTGTCTATAATTTCAGATAGAGGAGATCAGTTTACTCCACATTTCTAGAGATCTTTCCAGAAGAGCTTAGGCACACAGGTGAAGCTTATTAATGCCTTTCATCCTCAGACTGATGGGCAGGCAGAGGGCACCATTCAGACATTGGAGGATATGTATAGGGCGTGTGTGATTGACTTCAGGGGTAGCTGGGACAACCATCTGCCTTTGATAGAGTTGTCGTAGAATAATAGCTATCACTCCAGCATTGGGGTGGCACTATTTGAGGCGATGTATGGTAGAAGGTGTAGGTATCCAGTTGGGTGGTTTGAGGTTGGAGAATCATCCATTTTGGTTCCAGAGATCATTCATGAGGCCTTAGAGAAGGTCTAGGTGATTAGGGACAGGTTGGCATACTGCTTACATTCGGCAGAAGTCTAATGCAGACACTTCATGAGGACTTAGAGTTTGATGTTGGTGACCAAGTCTATTTGAAGATATCACCTATGAAGGGGGTGATGACATTTTGTAGGAAGGGGAAGTTGATTCAGAGGTATGTTTGTCCATATGAGATCTTACAGCGTGTGGGTGAGGTGGCCTATGAGTTGTCATTGCCTGCGGAGCAAGCCTCTGTTCATCTAGTCTTTCATGTCTCTATGTTAAAGAAGTGCCTAGGTGATCCAGCATCGATTCTACCTATTGAAGGTTAGGCGGTCGATGAAGACTTGTCCAATGAGAAGGTACTGTTGAGATCTTAGACAGACAGGTCCTGCGGCTGACAAACAAAGAGATTTCCACAATGAAGGTATTGTGGAGAAACCATCTTGTTGAGGGTGATACATGGGAGGCCAAGGCTGATATGAGATCCCGCTATCCCCATCTTTTATGTCCTTAAGTTTAGATTCCCTACTCTTAAGTCGAAGATTTCTTATCTCTCCATTCTTTGTTGTGACTGCTTGAATGTGCATAATGGTTATGATATGACTGGCGTTGTGCTAGATTGTAAGAAGTGTCATTTGTGGAGAATGTCTCTAAGGGGGATAATGTAATGACCCTAATAAATTAATGTGCTAAGTAACGTTTAGTGTGTCTAGAATGCCTACGATTAGACCAGGTTCACACGGATTGATGCGCGTAGAACCAGACCTCTGAACCCTTGCGACAGCCAAGTCAACTAACTTGGGGAGTTATTTGAGCTAGGAAAGGTTTGGTCCGTCCATGTAGGGCTCCCGAATATGAAAATTTACCCGGATGAGTTTTTACCAGACTTAAAAAGGGGAAATCTTAAGTTTGACGGTCTAGGGGTAAAATGGTCTTTTTCCAGGCTAAGGGTAGTATTTAATTACCCAAAATATGTAATTAATTATTTAATTAATAATATGGAGAGGTATTTTAGGGAGAGAGGGCTGAAATTGCCCTTTTAGCAAAATCTTGCTCAACCCGGGTTCGAACCTAGGTGGGAGAAATGATTTTAATTGTTTTATTTAAATTTGTAAATTAATGTAATTAATTAATATTTATTAACTGATTTAATAAAAAGGAAAAATCAGATTTTTTTAAAGGTTTGAAAGAGTCCTAGTTTAACTAAGTCTTACCTAAGACTAAACAACCTTTGACGTTTAACTCTCTCTCTCTCTCTCACGTCAATATCTCTCTTTCTTTTCATGTTCTCTCTACCAAAATGCAAGAACCGATCAGCAACTAAAAGTTCTTCGCACTTGAAGAACATTCACGTTAAAAACTTATTCAAAACATAACCAAAAACATTAGGCAAAAGGGAGGATTTTTCTGTCAAAGTTTGGTGTTGAGTTTGGAGGAGGTCTTTGGGCAGAAAGTTCAAGGTTTGAACGTCAAAATAAGGTATGGGTTTTCTTACTGTTGGTACCTTTCCCAAGATACCCTTAGGACTCAGATGAATATATTTCTAAAACTAGGGTTGTTCCCCATTGCATGTCCCTGTCACTAGCCCAATTGATTCGTAGTTTGGATTTATTTGCTGGTAGAAATTATGGATGTTATGTGTTTTCGTGATGATCATGTTCATGTATGTGTGTTCGGATTTATGTGATTATTAAAGTATGTTTATCAAAGACTGCGTGATAAGTATGTGTGCAAAGTGTGTGTTGGCGTGGCTCTTGGACACGGATTGGAGCATGGAATAACATGTTTTATGGTTGTATTTCACATGAACAAAGTTGTATAAATCATGATTTTCATATGAAGTATACTGCAGCAGATTTGAGTGAAAAACTATTAGCTAAATGATCCACGAAATGCCCTAAGAATTAACTCAAAATGTTGATGAAAAGAAGCTGAAAATGTAACTCAAATTTCAAGCACCTTGTGTGTTAATTTCAGCCAAGTAAATTTGTTTAATAAGCTATGTAAAATGAAGAAAAATGAGTGAGATCATTGAGGATCGAACCCGTGACCTCACCATGTTAAAAATCATTGAAATAATGTGAGTTAAAAAGAATGTGGCAAGTGGGATTCGAACTCGTGTGACTTGACCGAAATGAAAAGAAAAATATAAAAAATAAGAATGATGTGTGTGCGGTTCGAACCCACAACCTCTCTGTCAAACATTAGAGAGAATTAAAACAAAAATTAAAATTGAGGCGTGTGGGAATCAAACCCACAACCACACGGTAGAATAAAGGAAATTAAGAAGAAAAGAGAATGAGGATATGGGGGTTTGATCCCACACCCTCTTTGTCAAAACAAAAAATTGGTTTAAGGAAAAATGAAAATAAAAGATAATAAGGTTGTGGGGGTTCGATCCCACATCCTCTCAGTCCCAATGAACAAAAAATAAAGAGAGAAATCAAGGGGAAAATGAAATGAAGGTGTTGGGATCGATCTTGGGTCCCCAAGCCGTGTGGATCAAACAAAAATAAATAAAAACGTAAGTGTAGTCCAAGGGATTCAAAATTGTGTTCCCTTGCCCAAATTCTGTATTGATACATAAGTCATACGTGAATAAATGTTCAAAAATAATGTTGCCTACATAGATCGAAATCGAGATCTTGGATAACTTACAAGATGCATAAGTCTTGTACCACATAATCTTAGGAAGATATGAATCGCTTAAACGACCTATGATTGAAGACTCGTGGCTTGTATGCATAGACCCATAAGTCTAGCATACGTGTAAAGTAAGTGAACCTAAGATGTATGTAACGAAATGATGAAATCTTAAAAGGGTCAAGTAATAGTGTGAAACACACTAAATGTCAAGTACATTGGCATATGATGAAATGAACATTCACGTAAAAATTGGTGAGTAATTATGAATAACAAATATGCTAAATCTAATGAATGTGGTGACAACACTATAAGAGGCTAATGTGAAAGATGAGAGCAATCTCAAATGAGCCTAAGTAAGTGTTACCAAAATGTACTCACCTATGAGAGTCTAAAGCTAAAGAAGAGACCAGTCTCTATGAACAATCTAACGAAAGTATTGAGATTAATGTATACTTTATACTAATGATGAGATGAGAAATAATCTATTGAGGTATGATGTTCTCATACTAGAAGTAAGCTTCCATGACATATGAGTTGAATGTAATTATACTGAGCACCGATAGGCTAGCTATGAGAGTGATGCCTTCTTTCGGGATGGGCGGAGGTTCACGTAACCCTCATGAGATGAGACTGTCCGGCATGCTGGGTATGTCTCCTTATATATCCTAGTCTTTACACCTATACTGCCAACATAGGGACCTAGCAGGGTTTGATTCCCTATGTATGCTAGCATGTTTTGGGTGACTTTGGCCAGTAATTCCACCTCTTTTTGGTGTGGGGCAGACACTGGATTTCATGATGCTAACATGATCCATGTCGGTTAAAGTTAAAGTTCCCAAATGAATGAATGAGGCCAGCCTCAAATGATGCACATAATGATATAAATGATACCAAAGGTGTTAGGATAGGATAATCAAGAGGTGAGCTAGACTCAAGTAATGACACAAGGTTATTCTTGATCATTGCAAAGCAAACCCGAGGAGAGTCTTAAGCTACATCCTAGGTATGGCTAGTGTTTACACTAGCTTATGAATTAATGAAATGAGTACGTATGAATGAATGAAGCAGACTCTCTGTTTGCTAAAGAAAGCTCCCTAGTTGAGGTCCCATATGTTGACCCCTCATTTTGGGAAGTCTTAATTTCAAGTCCATGATTTCAACGTCTCATGGCATATGAACGAAGGAAATGAAATATGTTATGTGCTATATGCAATATGTTATGTACTATGTGTAAGATGTTATGTGATGTGTACAATATGATATGTATGATGATGCATGTTACTCTCATGGCATGACTTTCCTAAAAAAATTTGGCAAGTCCTCTGATTTTGCTAATTCAAATTTGGCAAGTCGCCGGACTTTCCTAATTAAAATTTTGCAAGTCCCTCGACTTTCCTAATCCCAAATTGGCAAGTCCACTGACTTGACTTTCGATAAATCATGTTGTTAGGAAAGAGCTATTCTTACCCATGCATGTCTTTGGTCTGTGATTGCATATATTCGTACTTAGTACAAGTGTGTACTAATTCCATACAACTCTACATTTTTAGGTGCAGGCACAGGTGGACGTTAGAGCTTACAGATCGACGCTGAAGTTATCCGTACGTGGAGAATTCATCCAGACTTTATAGGCCCTCATGCATTCGAGGACCCTTGCCCTTTATATTCTTGATTAGTTATATGATATATCTAGTGGAGTATGTTCCACTAAGGTTTCTTTCCCGTTTTATTTCAGACATTGTATTGGTGTCATTTTGGCAACTATACACTTAATGAAGTATTGAACTATTTCTTTCATTTGATGTTCTTTTTGTTAGATGGTTGATGGTGAATGTATATGAATTTAAGTAGAACGACTTACATGCCTGTTAATAAACAAAAAGTTCAAATTTTCCGCTAAAATTAACCTAGATGAAGTAAGGATGAAGTATGTAGGCTTGTCTGCGACCTCTAAGAGCTCAACAACGATGGTCTCGTATGGGGTCTATATTCCAGTTGTATTACTTTGGGAGAGGTCGTTCAATTTGGGCGATAAACATATTTTGTCAGGTCCATATTATTGGCATTTCTTTAAAATATTAATCTTTCTTCCGTCACATAGCCTTCGTAGTTGCAAATATTCAAAATTGAAAATATTTAGGTATTGAGAAAACTAATTGTATAATTAAATAACGCTTAAATTAGTGTAAATGTACCACTCATCAATACCCCCACACAACCTTTTGTTTTTCTAAAGTAAACAAAAATCACAATTAGTTCAAAAAGGTTATCTACAATAATTCTCAATTAGATCTAACATGCATGTGCCACCACAAGTCTACTCTGAATCAAATGCAACACTCAATCATGATCAATAAGCTCCAAATGATGATTAGTCAGTTAAGAACCAAACTTAAGCATACTATAGGTTCTTCTATTATGCAAAACCATGTTTCAAAAATGAATCAAATGTCCTCACATAAAGAATGACTCCATTCTCATACTAACAAAGTCAATAAATAATTAATGAATCACTACAACACTTACTCTCTAAAACAGAAATAAATGCAATCTTCATCCCATATATTGTCCCATATTTTTCAATCATCACATAACAAAAATCATGTAATATCTAAAGTGTCTTTTAGGTTGGTAATTGTCTAAGGGTTAAGGTATGGTCAATTTGACTCATTGACTTCACCTTTCCAAAGATTGTTGCAATCATTATTTCCTATTCTCAAGTTGTTTCAATTCTTTTCACTTGGGAAGTCAAACATTCACTTGTCAAATAATTTATTGGAGAACCATTATTATTTCACCTTACTTTCTTTTTCATTTCCATTTTCAAATATTTTTCATTGCATTCTCTTAAATTCAATGAGGGGTTACTTCTTTATAACACACTTCAAAGTTGATTCTCACATCATCTTTCTTTGCCTTCAACTGCGCTTTATTTCATCCTTCCTTTACACACCTATTTTAGGTTGTTGAACTACGTTGGCTATACAAATAAACCAATGATTAAAATATAATTTATAAGTGATAAGTTAGGTATAATCTTTTTTAATATGTTTCAAAAAGGTTGTCAACAACTTTATATGCTCAAATGGTGTATTAGTTGTTGCACACCCTCACAAGGTTTTCACAAAAAGGATAGGAAGATTTTGTAGTCCCTCGAAAAATACTACTCCCAAGATCTTTCATTACATTGAAAAAATCTAGACATATGTCTAAAAATTAAAATTCTAGGATTCAACAAGCATGATTCCAAGTAAAACCTTACTATAAAAGGCACTTCAAAAAAATTATTTACCATAAACTTAAAAGATAAAAAACGTACATGTGATATTCATTGCAGGGCTCACATAAAAACATAACTAGTCAAAAAAGATTCAAAAAGAAAATTTAAAAAACCAACCAATATAATTTCTTTTTTAAATACCAACACTGAGCACAAAACTCGTCATGAGTACTATTCAAGATAGAGATATAGAACACAACCGATCGTCGAACATTACCAATGCAAACTCAAACATGTGTGGTAATGCAAAATCATGCCATGTGACACTATAGTGTTCGAACATTATCAATGCAAACTCAAGCAGGTGTGTGGCCTGACACCGAGTAAACCTGTCTTCTAGAAGAACCAATGCATCTTAAATGGCACAATCAATGAATTTAGAATATATGTCTAAACCCTAGCAACCCACACATCCTAAGACTGATAACGCTTAAATAACACTCAAAAACATATTACAAGAGTGAGTAATCGTAATTAGTAAGAAACCCTAACAAAAAGTTTGGGTTGAATCCCATAGGTCCGATGTATCATTGAGGATTCCTTATCACGAATCATAGATGTTGAATTAGAACATTTGTAATAGTAAGAACAATTGGCTGAATTGAATCACCAACTTAATAGAAAGGTTCGGTTATCAATTATTAAAATTAAATGAAATCAAATACTAATAAGCGATCTAGGGTTGGAGGAATTAGAAGTTATCTCTCATCGAGGTAATTGTACAACTCACAATGATGAACATCCATCAATAGTCTAAGTAATATTCATTAATGATAACAATTTTTCGATCTCCAACATTTGTGCGTAGAATCTCTTTTAAGTCTCATTAATGTTTCAATAAAAAAAAATACAATACCTTACACTATCCTTTCTTTTAAGAATAAGGCAACTAGATTCCAATCCATAAGCTCTCTTTCTAGAAAACTACAGAAATTAAAACTTATTTCTAGTATTAAACTAATTATACACTCCTATTAATATCTTTTAGCATCAATCAGAGAGAGGAAATGGAAATTTACATTGCAACCTTAACACATTAGTTATAGCCATGGTAATTAGAAAAAAATCATACTTGAAGAGAACAAAAACAAGGAATATCACAATACTCACTACATTAAATCAACAGAAAACCCCATTTAGAGCACCCTTAAATCTTGGGGTTTTTCCAATGATCACAAAAAATAAAGAACTTGTACCTTTCACATGAAATCGGCCATGTGCAACATGAAGTAATGAAATAAAGAGTAAACTCAGTTTGAATTTAACTTCAAATAGAAAAATTAAAGAACAAAGTTATAAGACCCAAAAGCTTAAGAAGTGTTCTCTCTACTACTCACTAAAGTTTGAGACTCTTATAAAATTTTAAACTATTTCTGAACTCTCTTAAATTTCTATCTTTTGGGATATTTATACTTTCCAAAAAAATTGCAAAAATTCAATTGATGACTAATTCGGCTATATTAGTTCAGCTCGTCGAGCATGCTCAATGGCTCACCTTTTACTCCATAGCTTACCTTCTGATGCTCTCGGCTACAAGTGTTTGAACCTTAGATGACGAACTCAATGGAGTCAGCCTTAAACATTCGGTAAATCATTGAATACCACCTTAGTTCGCCACATTATATTTAAATGTTTTCCTTGCATACTGTAACTTTGGGTGATGACTGACAGGTCTAACGTTCTCACAAGACGCATCACCGTTTCTAGTTGAGCTCACCTACCTTCCTTTGTAACATCAATTGCCTTTCACTTTCAAATTTTTTGAGGTCATGATCAGTAGGCGTTACCCCCTTCATTTTAGGCAATCAAAAATGTTAACTTTGATGGCCCATCTTCCATACATCATTCCTTGCCTTTTCAAATTACTTCATAATTATGTATAATGTTAGAAAATGATAAAATATAGGAATTGAAAATTAAAATATTGAGCTAAATGGACCTTAAATGAGTTCAAATTTACCACTCACCAACACCCTCAACTTCAACTTTTGCTTGTCCTCAAGTAAATCAAGAACGCAATAACTTCAAACAAGTATCTACAATAGTATTAGACGATGCCTATCATATAAATGCCATACAAATCTTAATATCAACACTAACTTTCCCAAAATAATTGTGTGAAAGTTTCAAATGATGACTAACTAGTCTGAACAGAAAATCAAGTTCACTTTAGCTTCTTATCTTATGAAAGAACATGATTAAAAAAAAGATTCAACTTCCCTGATGTAAAGAAATATTACATTCTCTCATTAAGTAATTTCCACAATTGTGTATGGAATTAATGCAACTGTCCCTCTCTCAAAAGAGAAATACTGGTTAGCTTTCACCTACAAGTGTGTCTATATTTCAAATCATTGTATAACCTAGTCAAATAAATATCTCAAGGGTCTTTTTAGGTTTGTAGTTGAGTAAAGAGTTAAGGCATCGTCAGTTTGGATCGGCTACTTTAGGTTTTCAAGGAATTGTTACAATCATCATCACCTATTTTCTCGTTCTTATTCTTATCTTTCAATTGACAACTCAACCCTTAACTTGTAACTCATTTTATTTGGAATCCCCATTTCTTTCATGTGACCCTATTTTTCATTTTAACTTTTCGCTCATTCTTTCCCTTATTTATGAGGAAGGTTTAATTATTTTTTGTAACTCTTTGAAGGTTGAACCTCATTACATCTTTATTTTCCCTTAAATTTATTTTAATTACCCATTCTTTACACAACCCAACTTGGGCTTTTAACCTAAATTGTCTATTTAAACTTCAAAAACAAAGTTAATAATGTGAGTTTAGATATAAAGTAAATTTAAATTATTTTAATGTAAGAGAGCCTTAAATGTCATTAAATAATGAGAATTGGTAGAATATTGTCCTCTATCCAACTTATGAGTGTGAAATGTTAGCCATACTGGTATTTTTTAACAAAAGGGTGGACTACAAGGGTATTTTAAGGCCAAAAGATGGATGGAGGATACTTTTTTACCTGTTCATGTACTTGAGGGGTATTTACGGCCCTTCTCCATTTAAGTTATTGATATTGCACAAAATTGATTCATAATTATATCAATTAAAACCTCGAGCAATTAAATTTTTTAAAATACATTGGGAGTGGCATTCATCAAGAAAGAACATATGCTGAAGAGATGAGGAAAAATTTCCCAAAAGAAAAGCACACTGATATAAACAAAATATTAACTACAAAATATCAAAAGAAAATATAAAAAAGTACAAACAAAAAAGGAATAATTGCAAGAAGGCCCTTGGCCACCAAAACCGAAAAGTAGTGTCATCAATGCTCAATAAATGAAATACTAGGATGCTAAAAAAAGTTTCTCACCAAATGTCTGTAGTGGAGAAGCCTCAAGTAGGGGATAGATGTCTACAAATAGGATGATGGAGGTTGCAAGAAAGCTCGACTTGGGCATTAGTTCTTGACTCAATAAAGACAATTGTTGTTGACCATTAAGTGACTCCACAAGACCTGACTTATGTAGTCTTCCTAAGAGACCTATATAGGTGTCACATCCGAGTTTACTCCCTAGACGTAACTGGCATCGTCGTCCTCTTTGAGGACTAAGACTAGCCTCTTAGTTTACATCATTACATTCATAGGTCAAATTTAGCGGAATATTTAAAACATTTAATTATTTTTACTTGGAGGTTTACATAGACCTCTACATACACATAACATATATACCGAGTATACAATGACCCTTCATATAGGAAGGTTACATAGCCTTCAACTTTTATTACACATAAGTGTATAAGAGATAACATAGACATAATAGTCATAATAGTCTTCTCATCTCATAACCATCTAATAAGATTGTAAAAACCTGGGCATAGCCCATACATCAAGTTAAAATGTCTCACATGGGCTATACAATGTTTCATACTAAATAGAAAGAAAGAACCATAATAGTCTTTAACGAAAAAGAAAACTCCATAAGCTAGATAGTGGCATCGCCCTCGTAAAATGAGGACCTACCCTACTTGGATGAATAAGAGATCCAAGCCTTTTTCAAGTCGCCATCCAAAACACTTCAACGACTGGAACCTAAAATGTTGGGGAAAAGTAAGAAATGGGGTTAGTACTCCACTTGTACTAAGTATGAGACCATATGCACACATACTTTGAAATCATGCTAAGAAGAAGGACATTTCATAAAGATATGCAATTTACATTGAAAACACTTATGCATATTCAACAAGACCATACCAATCAATATTGCATATTGATTAAGTCATAGGCATGTACATTACAAAATAGCCAAAGAAAGTCAATTACTCATGTACCCCTATCAAGTCAACAAGTGCAATGACCAAGTAAAGCCCCATAACCTTACTCAATCAAGTAACCCAACAAGAATCATGAATAACATCCTACTTTACATAACATAGCATTTAAGAGTACATATCATCTTACTTTAACCATATAGACCAATATATATACATAAGTGAAACTAATCATCATACAGTATCAACAATGTGTAAGTTCATCATATACATGGCATATAGAATTATAAGCATATTTATACATAAGAACATCCTTCCAAGACTCCCTTCAAGGCTAACTAGTGCAATTTTTAGGTAGAGTCCCATACCCCTACCTAGACTAAGCTAGACCTCTTACGTTATCATAGTTAGAGTTCAATCCTTTAGTTCATTTTCACTTTTGGGAATATCTTTCCCTAACCGACATAGACCACATGAGCTAGTGTGGAATCCGTGTCATAAAACCCTACACCAAAGGAAGGCGGACTACATGCCAAGGTAGTACCAAAACATAAAACATAGAAACTATGTGGATCCAATAGCTAGTATTCCTATGGGATCAGCATAGTTCAAGAACTAGGAGATATAATTGGGACCCTCTTTAGGATACATGCATTGTAGTCTCCAATCTCAAGAGTAAATTAGTGATCCTACCTTCCCTATGTGGGAAGGGACACTCCAATCTAGTTCACTCGGTGCTAACTAGAGTCCCTTTTTTAAATGTCTTTAAGCCTTTATTATCAACCACAACTTAGTTTAGGTCATAGGGTCTAACCCTTGTATAACATCATCATCATCATAGCTCAATAATAATTTCATGAGTATAAGTACTTTCATTACAATTCATATAGGTAAGGCTAGCACATTAGCATCTCATATCATGATAAGACACATTGGTATATCATTCACCCTCCTTATAACATTTACATCTTAATCAACCTAACAATCATTATCAAGAAATTTAAAATTCAACATCATACCACCCTATCAATCCTTATACAAGGCATAATCCAACACAACATCATAATTTAATCATATTTAAACACAATTTGAAGTAAAGGATAGAGATTATAAGACTTACCAAGTCTTCATCGTAGTTCATCATCAAGGTCTTACCATAAACCCTAAATTCAACCTAATATGGGTATACATCATCATAAATAAATAATCAACATGATAACAAGGGTAGAAGAATCACTACATCACAATTCAATACTAGATCATAGCTTAAGACAAGATACTTAGGTCAATTCACGTCCTAACCTAGATAATCTTCTCAAAAACTAGAATGAAAGACTAAAAATCACTCTAATTAGTTCATGATTAATTTAAAAACATCATATAATAGTAATTCAACAAAAAATAAAGTCAATCGAACCAATCACAACCTAATTCATATCAAGATCAAACCTACGGTTAAGGGTTAATGGTCATCTTCTACAAACTAGACCAAAACATCAAGATGTATCATAATTAAGTTAGAATACATGTTAATCAATCCATATTATCAAATAGAAAACATAAAAAACTAATTCATAACATAAATTTTGAGATTGAGACCCACATGAAAACCCAACTTTTAGAAATACTTTGAAGGAACCCTTTGAGGAAAGAGGTATCAAAGGTGAATTAGATCACATACCTAAACCTTTGATGAAGATCTGATGGTGAAATCATCTCTTTACAGCCTCCAAATCACCCCCTATCTAGTCTTCAATGGTGTCTTCCAATAGAGAGAGAAAGAAGAGAGAAGGAAGAGAGTCTTGTTTTAAGAGTTGTAATTAGATTAATGGGGTTGGGTTCTTTATATGGGGGGTTAATTAGATAAGTTAGGATTACCTAAACCCCTAACTAACTACCTAACCCCTTAATTAAATAATTGAAACTTAATTAAAAAATGTGTAGGAAATTGCAGTTACACCGACAACACCACGATTGATGGATTATGGGTCTGTCAACAGACTAGCCCTCTTCCATGCTGCACATTTTCCTTCTTTGGAAGAGACTGCGCAGATGAGGGACTCCAAAGAAATCGCTATGTTTTGGTTGAAGGTTGGCATCGACTCCACGTCGATCAACACACGCTCCGTGGATTGCCCTTTCGTTGGTGCACACTGCCAAGGCAGTATTGACTCCAACGTGCAAGGTTCCTCCTCAAGGTCCCTTGGTGGTCCTTGGGGAGTTGTACCCAGAAATTTTGACCGTGAATTAACTTGAACACATGTTAGCTACCCTTCCACCAATTTTCATGGATTTTGTACTCTTAAAAGCTATTCAAATAGGATAAGGCACGCTAGTACCTCCTAAAACTAGTTTCCAGATGTCATGGACGTTCTAGTTCCTATACTTTCTAAATGTCCTATATTCACTATAATAGGCATTAAAATAGTGTATAGACCTTATGAAACCCATGTTAGTCAATTAGCCAAAGTTCAATTTACCAACATGCTACATATCATTTCATAAAGATTCATCATATCAAAATGCACAAGATAACTCAAACAAGCCAAAGAGCAAAAATTTCAACTTCTAATATACAAGTTCACTGTAAGTCACTATAAAGCTACTCCAAAAGCACATTTTTCAAGACTTCACCAAAATCAAAGTAACTTCTATTTTTTTCATTATTTTCATTATTAGCAAGAATTAATAACCTGAGTTATCAAATAGATATGGGTAACAAGACTTCATGTCGGCCACGGCCTTCCATATTGCACCCTCAACTAGTTTATTCTTCCATAACACCTTTATTGAAGCCACCTCTTTATTTTTCAACTTCTTGACTTGCTTATCAAGAATTTGAATTGAAACTTCCCCATAAGAGAGGCTATCCTTCACACCAAGACCCTCAATATAAAGAATAGACTCGGGATCACCAATACACTTTTTAAGCATGAAAACATGGAAAACTGGATGAATCGAAGTCAATTCACTAGGAAGTTTCAATTCATAGGCAACCTTACCAACCCTTTGCAAGATTTCATAGGGACTCACGTAACGGGGACTCAACTTCCCTTTCTTGCCAAATCTAACCACCCCTTTCATAGGTGATATTTTCAAATACACTTTATCACCTTCTTCAAACTCCAAATCCCTTCTCTTATGATCTACATAAGACTTTTGCCGACTATAGGCAGTTTGCAATCGGTTCCTTATGATATGAACTTTCTCCAAAGTCTTATAAATCAAATGGGGACCAAGAAGCGAAGGCTCACTCACTTCAAACCATCAAATAGGAGACCTACACCACATAAGCTAATGTGGAATCCGGTGTTATGGAACCCTTCACTGAAGAAAGGTAGACTACTTGCCAAGGATTACCAAAAGATGAACTTAGCAACTACGTGGATCCATTAGCTAGTATTCCTATGGGGGCAACATAGTTCAAGAACTAGAACATATAGTTAGGGCCTTCTTTGTGCTACATGCATTTTAGTCTCCAAATCTCAAGAGTACATTAGTGATCTTACCTCCCCTATGTGGGAAGGGACACTCCTCACTCTAGTTCACTCGGTGTTAAGATAGAGTCCCTTTTTGAAATGTCTTTAATGCCTTTATTAATAATTATAGGTTAATTTAGGTCCTACGGTCTATCCCTTATATAATCATCATCATCATAGCTCAATAAGAATTGAATGAGTATTGTACTTTCATAACAATCCATACAAGTGAGGTTAGTACATTTACATAGTCACGTTATAATAAGGCACATTGGTAAGTTATCACCATCCTTATAACATTTACACTTTAGATAACACCTCACAAACTAGAGTTAAGACATTTCAATTCAACATCATATCAACCCTATCAATCTCACATAAGTTAAACTAAAAAAATCATCACTTAATCACAAGTAATCATAATTGAAGTAAAGAATAGAGATCACAAGACTTACTCATTCTTCTTCAAAATGTCATCATCAAGGTCTTACCATCAACCTCCAACTTAACCCAACAATGGTATAATAGCATCACATAATAGTAACCAACATAAAACAAGGCCAATTAATCACTATACAATAAATCATCACTAGTTCATAGCCTAGAATTAGAGACTTAGATCAAGTTCATACTCTACTTCACAACCTAGGTCAATTAATCATGAACTAGAATAATTGGATTATAATATATCACAATCTACTTATAATTAACATGATAACAACATAGGATAGTAATTCACACACTAACCAAGCCAATTGAGTCAATACTATACAATTCAATTCAAGATCACAACCTAGGGTTAAGGGGAATAGGTCATCTTCTACAATTGAGACCGATACATAAGAATTAACATAATGTAACAATGATACATGTTAATATACTCATAATATCCAAAATAAATCATGAAAAAAGCCATTCATAACATCAATTTCGTATTGGAAAAAAAGCCACTTGAATTTCATACATTTGAAATCAATTTGATGGAACCCTTTGAGGAAAGAAGTTTCAAAGGTGAAAGAAATCCCAACATAATGTTTGATGAAGTTTGATTGAGAAAATTGACATTTTTCATACCTATACCCCACTTATATATGGGTCTTCAATGGGGGTTTATTTGGGAGAGAGAAGGAAGAGAATTTGGGTTTGGGAATTATGAGGGCTTAGGTTAGTTTAATTAGTTTCAGGTCTTTATATAGGTATGTAACTAACTTAATTAGACCTCCCTTAACCACTAACTAATTTTCTAACCACTTAATTAATTAATTTATCCAACTTGAAAATGAGTAGCAAAATCAGCCCCTCACAGACAAGACCACGACAAACGGTCCGTTTGTCAAACGACGGCCAATGGACCAACTTTCTTGTTAGTCCGTCGTTTTGGTCAAATACAGTGCAAAACATCCATCCCATGGATTCGGATAAGTGTGTATTTATTGTGTCCATCGACGCCTCATGATTGACACACGATCCGTCGATAGCACTCGTTTATGCACACTGCCTTTTTGCAGCTTTTTGCCAAATTGCAAGGGTCCTCCTCAAGGGATCTTTGTTGGTAATTGGAGAGTTATACCCAGACGTTTAGACTACAAACTAACTCTAATACGTGTTAGACACTCTTCCACCAAATTTCATCATTTTTCAACTCCTAAAACTTAGTCAAATAGGCTAAGGCATTCTAGAACCTCATTAAACTAGTTTCCGGACGTCATGAACGTTCCTTGACGTTTTGGTTCCTAAACTTCCTAAACGACTCATACACATTAAAATTTACCTTAAAATAGTGTCTAAACCTTTTGAAACTTATGTTAATCTCTAGAACACGTCTTAGATTTTCGGAGTATAACACCACTGGCTTGAAGGTCCATGATTGCCTCAATCGGCAACAATTCAAAGTCGGCATCCGAGGATGTATTCACCGGTTCTACCCACCTCCCGCCAGCCTCATCCCACATTTTATCGACCACATTACACCATATTTCAGAATAAGAGGTAGGAGTAACCTCCACATCCATTTTCACATCTCTCAAAACACGAGCCCATCTGCATAGCACAGTGATCAGCACCGGAAATGGGACTAGTGTCTTGATCTGTTTGTCCCTAATGGTCATCTCTTTCTCAATTAGCAGCCCCAAATTCATCCTCTGGCAATCTGTGATTGACCATAGACAGCCTAACTTCGGGTGTCGGAAGATGGACTCATTCACAAAGTCATGATGGTGCTACTTACAAACCCAAACCAGTACCAAGCGACCATACTCAAGTCTTTCTTCTCGATATGTGCACTTACCTCAATCCACCTCAGAGTCGCATCGAAAAGCAGAAGTTCCAACCAACCCATTGGATCCTCTAAGGTCTTCTTCTTGACAAAATCTGGATAGTTATCCATGAAATCTGATGAACACCAATTAAGCATTTAAATCAATAAACAAAAATACCCTTAAGCATTATTACAAAAATCACATGATTATACCCCAAAAATTAGGATTTTAGCAACACATCACAAAAAGTGAGAAACAATTACCAACTATATTAAACATGAGTTGGGTATTCGTTTCTAAGTCTCTACAATGCTAAAAATCAGATTAATTAAAAACCTCAATTAAAATTCCTCAAAACCAAGTCTTAAAAGCTTCAAAGTCTACACTAGAAAACTCAAGAGAACATAATTTAGATTCTAAAATTCTTAGATTAGAAGATTGATTACATTTCTTGACTTTCAAATTTCAATCTATAGTTTCCCAATTTTTGACCTTGATGACCATTAGGTGAAGTAAGTTGCACCTCATTAACTAGGTCGGGATATACCCTTTGCTCCATTCCAACGTTAGTTTGCCTTAGCTCTCAATATTTAGAGTTCTATGACTTTACACGATCAGGATCGTGCTCACTGATTCGTTTAGCAGTCTGCCAAATGTCCATTTCCCTCGCCAAGTAGGTTACTGCCTAGGGCTGGAATGCTAGAACTTTAGGCAAGCTAAAGAGCCACATGAAGGCTCGCCGAGTGGTCTTCACGATCACCAGGATTGCCTTTATTCAATTTCATCAGCTTTTTCTCTCCTTTTTGCCCGGTAATGTCCTTGTCTTGCTCTTTTAACCTTCATTGCATCAAATAAACACTTAAACATCAATTTAGAGCATAAATTAGTCACACAGGAAACTTAAGCTATCAAGACAAAACCCTAAATGAGTCGAAATCCTAGATTCATCAATGGCTCAATTTCATTCTTATGTACTAGATGGATAATAAGACAAGTGCTTAGACTTCTTCTTTGCTTTTGTAAATTGATCTGGACTAGAAATGATCATCTTTACCTTTTTTATTCTATTTCTTATGTTATGAATGACAAATGGCTTCTATGGGGCCTCTCGGGTCCTATACGTTATGTTACCCATAAGTACCTTGGGTCATGAAAAAACTTAGTAATCAAAGCAAAAGGTATAGAAAGTTCCTATAAGGCATCATAAACCACATTGAGTAGAGTCTTCTTTATGACTGTGTAGCGCACCACATTTATGAATGAGAGGCTACAAGATGTTTAGGAAACTCCTCTTCTCTCATTATTCTAAAGTTATGTGATATAGTTTAACATTATAAGGTCTCTGTCTCCTTATCCTTATTGGGTGCTCTACCAGATATGGCTACTCAAAGAGCTTATGCTAGAAGGAAAGTGAGGGAGAATGTGAAAGAAGAAGCCCCTCATCAAGCTACTCAAGTTGCAGTCGACCCTTTGGCCGAGAAAGTGACTAATACAGAGTTTAGGTCTACTTTTCAATTTCTATATAAATCAATGAATTCCCAAGACAATAGGAAGTTTGTAGTTCCTTTGAATCCAAATATGGGTACGGTGACATCTAGATTGAGGGACTTTACTAGAATGATCCTCTGCAGTTTCATGGTTCTTTGGTTGATAAAGATCCTCAACTGTTCATTGATGAGGCTTACAATGTGTTGATGATCATGGGAGTGATGATGGTAAAAAAGTCAGCGTTAGACACTTATCAACTTCTCAAAGTTGCTTTCCTTGAGAGGTACTTTCCCCTTGAGATGAGGGAGGAAAATGTTCTTGAGTTCATCAACCTTCATCAAGGAAGTATGAGTGTGAAGGAATATATTTTTAATACACACAATTGTCTCGATATGCTCCCACAATGGTTGTCGATCCTAGGTTTTACATAAGTAAGTTCACTTTAGGTGTGTCCAAAATGATGGTTAAAGAATTTCATACCGCCATGCTTGTTAATGACATGAACATTTATCGTCTCATTGTTCATGATCAACAAATTAGAGAATAGAAACTTACGGAAAAGTCTAGGGAGACCAAAAGGGCTAAAATTAGTGATGGTAATTTTACTCATGCAAAGTCCGATGGACATGGTCATTCTAAATTTTGACAAACGTTTTCTAGCCTAGATACCTCCAATGATCCTTCTAATATCAATAAAAATAAGGTGTCTAACCCTAAGCCTAAAAGAGGAAATGGTAGTCGATCAGTATAGCCTACTTGTAACAAGTGTGGAAGAAAGAACGAGGGAAAATATCTAGTCGGTTCCAATGCTTGTTTCATTTATGGTAATATGGAGCACAAGATAACACATTTTCCTTCAGTTTCTAAGAATGAAGGAGATAATCGTTGAAGGGCTCAACCTAGTCCTTCATCTTGTCCAAGGGGTTCGTGTCCAAATGCTCCCAAGCAAAATTGATATTATGCACTCCAGACTCGTGGTGAACAAGAGATTTCTCCTGATATGGTTGTCGGTATATTGAATGTCTTCTAATTTGATGTTTATGCTTTACTTGATCCCAATTATACCTTGTATCTTGTGAAGCCATATGTGGCTATGAGGTTTGATGTTTTCTCAAAGGTGTTGTTAGATCCTTTTTTGTCTTCACTCCTGTTGGAGATTCTATTATGACTAAGAGGGTATACAAATAGTGTCCCGTCTCCTTGTCCAATGGAGTTACTCTTGTTGACTTTGTAGAGCTTGATATGTTAGATTTTGACGTCATGCTTGGTATGGATTGGTTTCATGTGTGTTTTGCTTCTATTGATTGTAGAATTAATGTAGTAAAGTTTCACTTTTTGAGTAAGCCTATCCTAGAGTGGAAAGAGGGAATTCTATGCCTAGGAGTCAGTTTATCTCTTGTATTAAACCTAGAAAGATGTTTTCTAAGAGTTGCATTTACAATCTAGTTAGGGTAGGGATGTGGGTTCCGAATCCCCTACTCTAGAGTCGGCCCTATTGTTGACGAGTTTCTGGAAGTGCTCCCAGATTATCTACCTTGTATTCCTCTCGAAAGGAAAATAGACCTCATTATTGACCTTTTCCAAGATACGCAACCTATCTTTATTACTCTTCATCATATGGCTCTAGCAAAACTTAAGGAACTTAAGGAGAAATTAAAAGATTTGTTGGATAAGGGTTTTACGCGACCAAGTAGTTCTCCATGGGATGATCCAGTTTTATTTGTTAGAAAGAAAGATGGTTCAATCCATATGTGTATTGACTAACGGCAATTAAATATGGTCATTGTGAAGAAAAAATATTCTCTTTCAAGGATAGTGATTGTTTTACCAACTTCAAAGAGCAAGTTACTTCTCTAAGATTGACCTTCGATCGGGTTATCACCAATTGTGGGTGAAAGAAGATGACATTCCAAATATAGATTTTTGAACTCTCTATGGTTATTATGAGTTTTTGGTGATGTCGTTTGGGTTGACCAACACTCTAATGGCATTTATGAATTTGATGAATAGGGTGTTAGGAAATATCTTGATATATTCGTGATTGCGTTCATTGATGATATGTTGATTTATGCGATAAATGAGGATGATCACATCAATCATTTGAGGATTCTGTTGAAAATTCTCATATACCAACAACTCTTTGCAAAGTTTATGAAATGTGAGTTTTGGCTAAGGTTCGTATCTTTTCTTAGTCACATTGTTTCGAATTAGGGTATTGAGGTAGATCCTAAGAAGACGTATGTGGTCAAAAGTTGGCCTAGTCCTCTATATCCTTCGGATATTAGAACTTTCTTAGGTTTAACTGGTTACTATAGAAGGTTTGTTGAAGGGTTCTCTTTGATTTCCTCTCCTTTAACGGCTTTGACTCAAAAAGAAGGTTAAGTTCATATGATCTAAAGCATGTGAAAAGAGTTCATAAGAGTTGAAGGATAGACTTACTTATGCTCTGGTGTTGACAGTACCTAAAGGTACTTATGAATTTGTTGTTTATTGTGATGCCTCGAGAATTGGGCTAGGATTCTTGCTTTGGTAAAATGTTAAAGTCATTGTTCATGCTTCAACGCAACTTAAGATTCATGAGAAGAATTATCCTACCCATGACATTGAACTAACGGCGGTTGTTTTTGCCTTAAAGGTTTGGAGGCATTATTTGTATGGTGTTCATATAGATGTTTTTAACAATCATAAGAGGTTGCAATACATGTTTAATCAGAAGGATCTAAGTATTTGCCAAAGATAGTGGCTTGAGTTATTGAAAGATTACGATATGAGTATACTCTATCACCCAGGTAAAGTGGATGTGGTGGCGGATGGACTTAGTTTATTATCTATGGGTACTGCTACACATGTTGAGTATGATCAAAAAGAGTTGGTTAGAGATGTTCATAGATTGTACCACGTGGGTGTTCAGTTAGTGGACTCTACCAAGGTTGGTGTTATGGTTCACAATGGCTCAAAATCATCTACTATGGCAGATATATGAAGGCCAAGCAAGGTCTTGATCAGACTTTGGTTGAGTTAAAAGAGGTAGTGCTCAAAAAGTATGTAAAGGTTTTCTCCTAAGGGGGAGATGGATTACTTAGATATCAAGATGGCTTGAGGGAGAAGATCTTGTCATAAGTCCATAGTTCTCGATATTCCATTCACCCGGGAGCCACCAAGATGTACCATGATTTGCAAGAGATCTATTGGTGGAATGGAATAAAGAAGGATATTTGCGGGATTTTTGGCTCAGTGTTCTAATTATCAACAAGTGAAAGTTGAGCATCATAAACATGAGGTTTGCCCCAAGACATTAGCATTCCTACTTGAAAGAGGAAATATGTGAATATGGACTTCATCATTGGTTTGCGTCGCACTAAGCGACAACATGACTCGATTTGGGTTTAAGTTGATAGCATGATGAAGTCATCCCATCTCATTCCTGTCAAGGTTTCTTTTTCGATAGAGGACTATGCTAGATTATACCTGAGATAAATGGAAAAGTTGCATGAAGTGCCTTTATCCATTATCTCCAACTGTGGTACCCAATTCACTTCAAAGTTTTGGAGATCTTTTCAAAACAGTCTCGGTACTTATGTTAAGCTTAGTATAGGCTTCCACCCGATGGGCAAGCGGACTGTATTATCCAAACTTGGGAAAATCTGTTGAGAGCTTGTGTGATCGATTTCAAAGGTAATTGGGATTAACATTTACCATTAGTCAAGTTTGCTATAACGATAGTTATCACTCAAATATTTGTATGGATCCATTTGAGGCTCTTTATGGTAGGAGGTGTAGATCTCTTATAGGATTGTTTGAGGTGGGTGAAGTTTCCCTAATAGGTCCTGAGTTGGTGCATGATGCTACATAGAAAGTTTGAATTTTTAGAGAACAGTTGAAAATTAATCAAAGTCTACAAAATTCATATGCCAATGTGAGAATAAGAGATCATGATTTTGATGTTCATCATTGGTTTTATTTGAAAATCTCACCATTGAAGGGCATAATGAGGTTTAGTAAGAAAGGGAAGTTAACATCCTGTTATGTGGTCCTATATCAGATTTTGAGGTGTGTTGGTAAGGTTGTTTATGAACTTGAATTGGCATCGGGGTATCCCATTTTCCATGTCTCTATCTTGAAGAAGTGTGTTAGTGATCGAACAACTATAGTTCCCTTAGAAGGTTTAGGAGTTGAGAAAAAAATTTCCTATAAAGAAGTTCTGGCTGAGTTAATACCCTCCTAATGATGTCTTGAATCTCATTCAAGGACGAATGATCCCAAAAGGGAGATAATGTAACAACTATGATTCAAAAAGGGTAAAACTTTCAGCTTTTAAGAAGTTCCAAATTGAGGACGTCACGAACAATTTGTCATCTGATACACGGACCGTAGGTAGGCCCGTGGTTTGCCAACACAAGTTTTCAAAAATATCAAGTTTCTATACTTTTCAATGGTCCACCAGAACGGTCACTCAGCTAATTCTCAAGTCGTAGATAGGAATCGTAATTGAGTCCCAGTCTTAGAGAACACTCTAAATCAAAGATCAAGATCCACGACCGGGATCACTAGACCGTCGATTGGACTATGGTACATGGACTAGGTCTATCAATCTAGGTACTCAGGACCAAGCCTTTGATCCAATGACGCCCCAACAAGACAGTCCGTGGTTTGATCTACGAATCCATAGTCAGAACGTCGTCTAGGTCGACAGTTATAATTTTGAGGGGATTTCGGATACTTTCTGAATTAGTCTAAGCTTAATAATAAATCATTTTACCTTTCACCAAAACCCCTATATAAGTGTTTTAACTTCAAAACTTTCCAATTGAAAATCATTCTCTCAAATTCACAAAAGAAGAAAAAGTCATCCTCCCAAATATTTCTCTCTGTCAAAAGCTTGAAGAAGAAGGGTCCAGGCTAGGGTTCGCAAGCCAAGTATTCAATTCCACCATTGAAAGTTAAGCAATTCGCATTAAGGTACGATATTTTTCATCAATAGATTCCTTCCATTCATGGAGTTCCAAAAATATCCTATTTTCAAAGTTAGAAATCATCAATTGAGTTAGGATTTTCCTTCTATATTATTGGTTCTCTAGTTTATTTATTTAATTGTTTGAATTATGATTTGTTATGCATGAATTGAGTTAATTCTATGCATTTATGATGAATTCCATGTATCCATGCTTGACCCATGTTCTAAGATGAAATTAAGTTGAGTGTATTTGCCTTCAGTTTTGGCATTGGTGCTCTGGTATCTCATGTTTCAGTTTTGAATAATTGTATTGGTAATTCTACTTTACTTGTGCCTTTTGAAAGTATTGTGTGAAAGAAAGTCTCTCTTATTAAGAGATTCTGGTTGAGATTCTAGACCACCAAGTTTGGAAGTTAAGAAATAAAGAAGTCTTTTTTGTGGAGGTTCTTTGGAGGATCAGTTAGTTGAGGGTGCTACTTCGAAGGTTGAATATGATATGATGGACAAGTACCCTGATCTCTTTCCTTGTGCTTCAGTTTCAATTTAGGTAGTATTTCCTCCTTTTGTATTGATAAGCTCAAATATACATTTTATAAATCAACACGTATGCAATCGTTAGCAACAAATAACCCAACAAAGAGTTGTTGAATCCCACAAAGAATTGTAAAGCTAGATTTCAATCACAAAGTACACTCATGAACTTATCTTTTCTGAATTGTTTAATTAACATTAACATATATAAATTCAAAAGATCTCAAATTATCAATAATGAGATTTTTTAATGAAGGACAAGGGAGTTTCCTAAGTAAGAAAAGGAATCCCGGGAGTGTTGTAATTAAGTATTAATTTTGAATGTGGTTAATTGTGTGCTCACCATAGTCAGTTTTTAATAAATAGGAATAGATTACCGAATATGATAAGCATTTATCAATCTAAATCTTCTTTCATGATGTTTTTGTCAAACCTCAACATGTGCAAGAATCAATGAATTTAATTGAATTTAATCAATGATTGTCAATTAACTCATCCAGTCCAAGAATCTTTCTCAAGAAAGCATAGAGATCTACAACTAAATTTGAGTTTTAAACCTCAAACCATACATGAAAACATGGTAAGATAATTTAACCTATAATAAATTAATATTTCATTGAGAAAACACAAAGACCCACATATAATTTAGCACCCAATTACATTGCAAACCCCTAGAATAATGGGGTTTGGATAATCATGCTACAAAGAAAAGGAATTATACCAAATAAATTGTTCTGCATTGAATCAAAATGAGCTTAAGTCTTCAATTCCAAAATACCTAGATCAGAAATCCAATAACCCAAGGTTTTACAAGCTAAAACCCCAAAAATCTTTAGAATGTTATATGTTCAGATGTTCATAGTCCTGAAGTATTCTTTTTCTATCTCTTCAAAAATATTTATACCTTCCAAAAGTATGAAAATAATTGCACCTCAGATGCATTTAAGTGACGTTAGTCCAGCTCGCCAAATTGTGTGCCTTCTCGCTTTTGAGCTTTATTTCAAGGCTTTAGGTGTTGAAATCTTTTGTCCATCCTGATGGAACCCATCAATCATGATCCATAAGTCATCGAGACTAACTTTCACTCGCCAAGTTATTTCCATTTTTAGCAGAATCCTGAAGGTTTTTTGGCGATAATACCAGAGCTAAGTGATAGGTCTGGCGAGTCTATGTTTAATTCTTTTCCTCACTTTACTGCTTTGAATTTTTAGCAAATTTTTCAAAAGTATTACGCTAGTTGTTTCTTGTTAGGCGACTCGCTAAAAGTACTTGGTGAGTCTCAAGTTTATTATTGTCTATAATTTTCCATGTTCTTACTTTTTTCACTATTTTTTATCATGTTTTGTCCTTAAGTCGCCATAGCTGCAATTTATCAATTTAGTATCAGAAACAGATATAAAATAGCATCACGACACTATTTGGTGAATTATATGCCTCAAATGAGTCCAAAACATCTGACTCATCAAGACCTCCAACTTAAATTTTGCTTGTACTCATGTAATCAAGAGATAAATTAGCTTAACAAAGATGTCTACAAATAGTGTTTCTTCAGAGCTAATATGTAAGTGCTATCATCACACTGTTGCATCTAAGACATATTTTCAATTGTTTACCAAAATTTTCAAATGATTACTATCCATTATCAATCAAAGTTCAATCTCACTAAGATGCAAAACTATGCTCAACAAGAGTATTCTAGTGTACATACACCGAGAACGATTCCATGCGCACATAGAGTTAATTAAGGGAAAAACTTTAGGAATCAATACAAACTCTCACATTCCCAAAGGGAAAAATATGCATGTTTCTACCAATATGTTTGCCCGTATTTTCCAAATGATCAACATATTTGCTCTTGCAAAACCACAAAGGTCTTTCACGGCTTATAACGGGGTTGAAGGGCATGGTGTGATCATTTTGTTTTATAGTGACTCCACATTCTTGAATCATTTCCAGAATTTCACTTCTTATTCTTTTCTTTCCTCATTCAAACATGAGATTCATCCTCATTCTTTTCAAAACATTCTTTTTCTTGTTCAGAACATTGGAGATCCCTTTTATTCAACAACTCAATAAAATAACCTTTGCATTATTTGATTGAACAAGACTTTTTTACTTCTTTTCTATTTTTTTCTTTCTTTTTTTTATATAAGGGGGTTCTGTGTTTTTGCCAAATGGATATAAGGTCAAAATCTTTTCTCTTACCTTACCGCAGCCTTAACTAGGTTTTTAACTTGAGTTGGCCATTCGTAATAACTGATGCTACAAGAAGATTTTAGGTGTGAATGAAAGGTCATATAACACAACTAGTTGGGGCTTAAAGGCTTGTTTCATTGTCAAAAAAAGGTTTGGTCCCAAATGATGTCAATTTTGGTACACAATCTCACAAGCTGGTCACAAAAAAGGTTTAATAAGTAGGCTCACATTAAAAAATAGAGCCTAAGGTTCTTTTCTCACATTTACATATATCAAACTATCAAACCAACAATACTAGTTATGGGTATCAATAACGCACTAATTTCAAGTATACTTCACCACACATGACACTCAAACACTCTTCCGATCATAACTCTACAAAGCTAACTTGCGTGCAACGATCATTGCAAGTAGCTCAATCGATACTTAAAATAGTCACATCTAGACACTAAGAGTTCATGCAAGAATATGCAACTTAAATTTCCATTGGAACTATATAAGCACGCTTATAATAAAAAGCACTATGATCATTAGGATGTGACTATAGATTGATCGAAGAAGTCTTATAAATTGCTTTAGGGGATGAGATTCTTAATTCAACACGAGTATTGTGAGTAGTAATCTTAATATAATTGTGTTTCACAACTTTTATAATTTATACATGGTTTAAAAGTTAAATGTTGCCGAATAATTGGAAATTGCATGTGGGACAAGTCTTATGATATTGAAATTGTTATTCGAGATATTGTAACTTTATAAGAAATATTCATTGCTAGTTGAAATATTATTTTACCCTTATTGAAAATTCTTTGTTACTTACTTGAGAATAAGTATTTCAACATATATTTTTGGTTAAAGGTTTATATACTATGATTTGATAAGAACATAAATGATATACACCATTTGAAATGCTTCTAGTGTTTTAAAAAAGTACAAATAGAAGTAGACCTTGATGAATTTTGTAAGTAATGGTGGGTTTGTTAGATCTGGTGCATCTTGTAGTCATAGATTATCGATATATCCCTTGCTAGTGGGAAGGTTTAACTAGCATACCGTTACTGATATCCCTCGAGTAAGGATCTACCGAAATGAAAATTTGACTTTTTTACTAGGAGTTCACTGTTATTGGTTATATCTTAAAGAGGAAGGCCACACTGATTACATGATTAATTGATGAAAACCTCCCAAATATAAAATTTGATATGAAAGTGGTTTTATGAGTTTATTGCTAAATTTTTATATTGATTTTGCAAATAAGATGATATTGTTATCGTTTCTGAAATGACATCTATTTCATGATTTTGATTATCATACTAGCATGTTTTCGGACTCATCCCTTATTAAAACAATTTTGGTTAGGTGTTATTACTTATTGAGCTAGCATCTCATTACCCGCTAAATTTTTACAAAGCATACATGCGAGGTTGATGAGAATTTCATTAACTAGAGCTAGCAACATGACATTCCATGTTGAGCCCTGCACTTGTTTGCATGGGTATCAAGCTAATCTATTTGTTGTGAACCTTCCTTTGAACTCTTAGAGTCACTTTATAGTCACTTCATTTACTTGATTCATTTGTATTTTTTTATTTTTTTTAGACATCTGACTAGTGTTAAACTTCTTTCCAATTTTTTTGGAGATGAAGTAGTATTATTGTGGCAAGTAGATTGTTCATGGATATTGTGCTTTGATTTGGAGAGGTTGTTAACTATGTAACTGATTAATCAGGCATGGAAATTTGGATAAGCCCAAAAATAGAGAAAACTTTGCCCAATTTTCTATAAAATTTAATTAATGCTTGTTTTGGATTTCACTTCCTTAGCATCATCATGGTCCCAAATTAGATCTTGACAGTAACAATTGTTATTGATACTTATGTATTTTATTAATGATGTCAACAAAATCTTCATATTTTCTTATATTTAACAAAAAAAATGTCAGTCTTCACCAAACATAGAATAATTGAAATTTAAGAAAGAGAAAGAGGGGGAGAGAAAGACCGAAGAAAGGAGAAGAAGGAGAGAGAGAAAGACAGAAGAAAAGAGAAGGAGAGAGAGATAAATAAAGAGAATGTATTTTTATTCTTTTTGGTTATTAAAGTATAGAACTTGTACTAGAACTCATAATTAATGTTATATAATATATTATTGGGATATTTACGCGGTTAAGTAAAATTATACTACTTAATTACTCATCATAGCTATATGTCACGTCCCACTAATTCTCAGTAAGATTTTGCATTCGGATAGGGGTGGAAAAGTCTAGAGTTTTGGAGAGGATTATAGAAAACTCTAGAAGCCCCTAGATCTTTCTTGAAGACTTTCGAAAGTTCTAGAAGAAAGACTATATATTTTCTAGGAAAGCTTTGGAAAAATCCTAGAAAATGTAGAATTCTCTAAAAAAAAGGGACCAAAATGAAATAACTTAGGGATTGTAAGTAATTATAAATTAAACTTTAGCCCCTAGGAAGTAATATAAATAGAGGGGCTCTCATTTGTAAATCATCCAACAAAGTTGTAAGCAATCATCCAAGCAATATAAAGCATTCTTCCAAAAAAATTTAAGTCTTCCTTTGATTCTCTTAGTGATCTTAGTGTTAAAGGCTTACTTGAGCTTACAAGATCGTGAAAGATTCGTGAGTAAGTTGTCAAGTGCCGAACGGAGCTTTAGTGAGACTCAAGTCCGTGACAACATGGTATCAGAGTGAAGGTTGATACTAAGGGAATGTCTACTGAAGGAGACGTAAATGTCGCTAACACCACTAACGTCAAGCTGGATAGTGGGGAGGAGTGGATCGCAAGGGTTGAAACAGCGAGGCAGGCCGTGGAGATATTAGGACAGCGTTTGAATGTGGTTGATGGCAAGTTCAAAACCCTTGAAGACTTCAACCTCGAGGAGACCAGAAACATCTTTAAGGAGTTGGAGAGACGCCAGCTGGCCGAGTTTGAGATGAAGAAGGTTATCACTTCCTTGGAGTGTCGGCTCATGGAAGTGTTGAGCACGATTTTGAGACCATGAAGGCCGAGATAAGAGCACTCAAGAAAGGCGTGGAAGTTGGAGGATCATCGTTGTCGACCAAGATAGGGAGGCCAAAGTCGAGGCTCCTAAACCACCTATGTTCAAAAACGTTCGTGATGCACAAGGGATGGAGAATTTGTGGCATTTGGAGAATTACTTCAAGTGCAACAGGTTGAAGAGCGACGAGAGTAAGATCAACACCGCTTTGTTGTATCTTTTGGAGATGGGCATGTTGTGGCAGAGGTGTAAATAGTAGGAAATAGGGAAGGGTCGCTTCACCATCAATGCTTGAGAGAAATTCCAAGAGGAGTTCAAGAAGGCGTTCTTCCCTAACAACGTCATCTATGAGGTGAAGCGCAAGTTTAGGGAGCTGAAGCAAATAGGTAGCATACGCGTATATGTGCAGGAGTTTATCACTCTCATGCTTCCGATTCCCAATCTCACGGATGAAGATATGTTGTTCCACTTCATGAATGGGCTGCAGAATTGGACCAGGACAGAGTTGGAACGCCGACAGGTCAAGACTATTGATAAAGTCATCACGTAGGCCGAAGCTTTGAAAGACTTCAGGAACGAGAAGCCTGACAATGCCAATGGAGAGGAGATGAGAGGTAGTCATGACAATGGTGGGGGATATCGTGGCAAAGGCAAGGAGCAGAGGCTACATCCTAAGAAGCATGATACCAATAAGTCCGATGGCAAGAAGTCTGGACGTCATGGCGACACGGAGAGAACGACAAAAGTTGCCAAAAGAGGTGGTTCCTACATATGCGGTGGGCCGCATGACTATGCGAGATGCCCTGAACTGAAGAGACGTGGTGCTATCCTGTGAGAGGGGAAAAAGAAGGAAGCACATGAGCAAGAACAAGGCGCGGAGACGACGCAGTTGGGCTTAATAGGACTATGCGGAGCTATCACTAAGCAACCAGAGAAGCCGAAAATATGAGAAGCGCAGTATGTCGACATCATGATCAATGGAAGACCCGCTCATGCTATGGTCGACACAGGTGCAAAGGTTAATATCATGAACACGACGACAGTGACAAGGTTGGGGTTGCGGTACATTCCAAGTAATGCCCAACTCAGGACGGTCAATACACCACCGACTCTCATGAGTGGAGTCGCACATGGAGTAAGCATCACACTAGGCGAGTGGCAAGGTAAGACCAACTTTAATGTCGCTCCCTTAGATCTCTTTGACATTATTCTTTGGCAAGATTTCTTCCAACAGTGCCACACGGTGATCGATCCTTACCTCCAACGACTTTTGGTCATGGAGCAAGGAGGAACATTCATGGTTCCTATGTATAAGGCACCGAAGATAGAAGGGCAGGTCCGACTAATGTCCGAGCGGCTCAAGGAAACTCCTAAGAAGGAGACGTCGATATTTGTAACCACCATTACAAGTTCGAAAAAATACTATGGTGCTAAGAAGTCCTTGCCACTGTGCACAAAGAAGGTTCCAAGAGGGAACAATGTCGTGATGCCAAAGAAACCGTCGAGGCACTTGCCTCCTAGGAAGGAGGTAGATCGTGAGGCCGAGTTAGAAGAGATAAAGAAGCAATTGAAGGAGTTGAGCAAAGGCATTGCTCGAGTCAATGGATTGTTGGTCGCGCATACGAGAAGACAAGACTCGGTTGCCGATGTAACGATGATGCGACACGGTTGTTGCATCAATAGGTGGGGGAGAGTGTCACATTCCGCCAATTCTCAATAAGATTTTGTATTCGGGTAGGGGAGGAAAAGTCTAGAGTTTTAGAGAGGTTTATAGAAAACTCTACAAGCCTCTAGATCTTTCTAGAAGGCTTTAGAGAGTTCTAGACAAAAGACTAGATATTTTCTAGGAAAGCTTTGGAAAATCCTAGAAAATGTAGAATTCTCTAGAAAGGAGATCATAGTGTAAATAACTTAGGGATTGTAAGTAATTATAAATTACATTTTAGCCCCCTAGGAAGTAGTATAAATAGAGGGGCTCTCATTTGTAAATCATCCAACAAAGTTGTAAGCAATCTTCCAAGCAATATAAAGCCTTCTTCCAAAATTTTCTAAATCTCAGTGAAAAACTCTAAGTCTGTGACATATATTTTGGTATAATTACCACTCGTGACTAACACTATACATTAATTATGTGGGCTGACTTCCAGTTTGTACAATTAGCCACGTTTGTATATGTATAATTCACCAGAATACACAAATACATACACATAATATACAATTATCTAAGCGATATACATATACAATTCATCTCTCTCTCACTATCTGCCCTCTCTAGCTTGCCTCTCCTCCCATTTATCTCTCTCCCACTCTTTACCCTCTCTCGTTCACCTCTCCTCCCTCTTTCAGTCTCGTTTGTCATATATACAAATCGATATACATACACAATTCACCTCTCTTCCACTATTTGCCCTCTCTCGCTCGCGTCTCTCCTCATTCTCCCAGTATGGCTACCTCTCTCCTCCTTATAACATAGAGCTACAATTTGTAATTATCAAACATTAGCTATGGAGAGTAATTCGGATATTTTCAAGTGAATATATGAGAAAGTTCCTCAATATTATTTAAGTAATTGGGCCTATTTATTTTATCATTGTAGCTTAGATAAATTTGTGTAAGCTTCATGATTGTCTGACGGGCCCTTAGGACATTGGGTGCTTGTCCGTTGAGGGATTTGAGGAATTTTCTCAACAAGCTAATTTTTATTCAATCCAGACCAACTCAATAATCCTCTATGTAGTTTCAAATTTTTTATATGAGCTTCTTCATTTACCGACAATTTATAATGATTTGAAATTTAATTTCAAAGTGACAATGATTTATTACCAACCAACTCGTGGTTTAATAATCTAACATGCAATTAGAACAGTTTGTATGTTTTAATTTTTAAATGTAAAATTCACATCCGTGGCCGGTCAAATTCATATTTAGGATTTTTATTACAATTTTATTTAATTTTTTATGTTCAAACAAACCATGCATTAGATGAAGTGTGGTTATTTAACCAACTAAAAATTTCAATTCATAGAGCAAGCGTGTGAACTGTTGTAAGAGCAAAAAAGAAGATATAATGAAACTCGCAATTAGCATTCAATCGACACCCACAGAGATAAGTAACTTCCAATCCCTCATAAATGCACTTCACTTGCAAGAAGTGTGGTCAAGGGAGCCATTTAACTTATTTTGTAATAAAATAGATTATTATTTTAGATAAAGAATTTTGGCATTTTGTCTAAATTTTCCTATAAATTAACTCTAAGTTGAGTTAAGAAGGTGGAAAGTTGAAAGATGAACAAAATACCATAAAGTAGTATTAAATATCATTAACGTTTTTATTGTTGGGGTACAGAATTCGAAGTTTTAATAATAACTAATTGGCAGCTAATTGACTAGAGCAACCAAGTAGTAAACCAACTTCATTAACCTCTGCTAATTACAAAAATTATTTCACCCACCTGCCCCTGGTTCCTCTTTTCTTCCCATTATAAATCAATATCAACAGCTGAAACACTTGTAAATCTCAGGATAAGCATCAAAATGCGCTTTACCAAATCCAAGTGTAGGTAGATCCAAAGAGGATAATAGTAATAATAATAATAATAATAATAACGTTAATAATAATAATAATACTTGCATACATTTACTCTCAAGCCTCCAGATTAAGGTCTTTGTGAGTGTATACAATTTCTTTATCACCATCAACAACTTGTCCAGATCCCCTTGCAAGCCTACAAAATAAAAAGGTTGTACATACCACTACGTCAGTGTTTTGAATTTCATTTTAAAGTGCAAACCAAGAAAAGTTACAATATCTACTTATGTGATAAAACCAGAAAATGGTACCGTCAGTTTGGCATAGTACACCAAAAACAGAAGCTATAATTTCATGTTCCTTGAAACCTACTAAAACCATCTAACTATTAAATCAAATAGCTATATTATCGGACCTAACGATTTCTTTGGACTAAATATCCTTCAAAAGTCATGGTATCACAAAGGAGTGAATGAATCATCATACGATTTATAGTAATACAACCAAGCAGCCAAACATTCAGGGAGAAATGCTATCAAAAATGTGGTGCTCAAAAAACTCAACTGGTTATTGGGGAACTGGAAGAAACAATTTTGAAAATGCTGACTGACTATTTATTTCTAGTAAAAAAAATATATGATCACCATATGAGGTTGCATGTGCAGAAAAGATGGAAGACATTCTGTAGGACTAGGGGTCTAACTGAAAGGGCATTATTGCAAAGAGAAAAAGCACACAATGTTTTTCCCCTCATGGCAATGTCTCATGTGAAGTTCCCAGCTAACTTCTATTTAATGCAGCATTATCGCAAGAAACATATAAAAGTCAGCTGACTCATATTCAGAGAGCTAATAGCATCATACCATCTAGTTGTCAGCAATCCCTCAACTCCAACTGGACCACGAGCATGAATGCGACTTGTACTAATCCCCACCTATGCAGCCAAAAACAATGTTATGTTGCACTGTGAAACAAAGATAGCAGGTTGCATACAATCTAGATCTACAGATCAATTTTATACCTCTGCACCAAGTCCAAAGCGGAACCCATCACTAAATCTTGTGCTTGCATTATGAAGTACAGCAGCACTGAAAAGTCAATACATTAAGAAGGTCAAATATTATTTAGCAGCTGTTATGAGTAGCAATATGTATGTTCCTGGAAACATGTGAAATCCTAGAGATCTTAGCATGTAATGTTTCAAGAAACTATGTGTGCAGGAGGTTGAACATAAAAGGTACAGACTCAATTTCGAACTAAAGAAGGCAGTGGCATGTATGTATACCTGTCAACTTGACGTAAAAACAGTTCAGCAACTTCTTTGTCTTCAGTAATGATGCTATCAGTGTGAGCACTGTCAACAAGTGAGGTACACATAAGCATTTTGCAATTCGCATAAAAGAGATTCAAATAAAATACATTGAAAATGACATACAACAGCCTTAACATTGAATAGTTACGAAAAATGTAACTTGCCTTCCATGACGATGTATGTGCTCTATTGCAGTATTCACATCTTCAACAATTTCCACGGTGCAAGCCAGTGCACCATATTCATGATGGAAGGAATTTGCTTCAGGAATATTAAGAACTGAGCTTGCTTTAGGTCCACCAAACAAAGATACACCTGCAAAATATGCAAACATCATTTTACATATCTTCACATCTACTAACTGTGCTTTCAGGAAAAACAATTGGACAGAAAGCCTAATATTTGGTATATTTAAAGAGATAATGGTAAAAAAATACCCGAACTATGACTTATTCACAAGCATCACACCCTAACTACTGATTGTTCCCTTTTCCTACCTTATCATCACCATCTATGTATTAAAACACACCTTGTTAAGTAGATGGGTTCAGGTACGAAAGGGAACAACTAATAGGTGGCCCAGACCAGTTCAAGGTGTGTTTTTATACCTAGATGGTAATAGCTAAGGTAGGAAAAATGAACTGATAATTGGGGTACGAAACCTGAGAAAGTGATGGTTCAAGAGTGTTTTTTACCATTAACTCATTTCTAAAACACATGACCTACTTGTTTGCTGGTGAAAGATATAGATTGAATTCATGCTTGCATGTGGTTGAAATCTATAGGATCCCTAGCAACTTTCAGCTAAATTATTTAAAGGAAAAATACCATTATCTGAAAAATACTGCTAGGAAGAAAACACTATAACTCTGGTTTACAACAGTTTCAACTGAGAATGCAATTGTGCAAATGAATAATAATCAAAATCCTTTAAAGACGTAAACTGCAAAGAAAATTTTAATTAATAACAAAAAAGGAAACTCGGTCAATGTTGCTCGGACTCTTCAAAATATCATCAGATGTGTCGGGTCCTTCAAAAGTAGTGCATTTTTTAAGGATCCGACACGGGTGCGGAAACAATTTCAGAGAGTCCGAGAAACTTAGAATTCAGTAATATATAACTTTCACGTCATGTAGGTTAAAGTTGGACTGATAGATGATAGCCATAAACATATGTACAAATTTGAAGTATATTGGGAATCTTTAGTTGTACAGTGAAATTTAGAGGATCTCTAGTTTTACAGAAACCCTAATTTGCCCAAAAAAGTTGAATTACTAGGCATTGGAATGACATTAACCTAAATAAATCAGAGTAGATAAAGACGATTTGTATAGCAGACTGTGTTTATATTAATCAGAGTAAAACACAGAATTCGTTTATTTGATAGTTCATGAATGAATGGCAATTATGAGTTTCTCCAACTTATTTGGGATGGGATGAGTTGACCATACTAAGCTAGAAGTTGAATTCTAAAAAAACAAAGATGATTTGAAACTACATGGAGAATTACAACAATGAGAAGCACTTTGAAACACAAAATGAACCAAGAGGTGCCTTGAACTAACAGTAGAAAATATACAAAGTAACGAATGAAGCAAAGGATGGGCTCTGAGAAGCATGACAAAAGATGGATTGGTTTTGTATCAACAAAATAAAGGTTTAAACAAGGAAATAAGAAGAATGCTCAAATCATACCGAACCAACAAATCAGACGACACAATGCACCTTGTGTAAACACACTTGATAGATATGATTTAATTACAACAGCCTCTTACAGCAGGAAAAGTAAAATGAAGATGTAACTAGTTATAGAATAACCATCAAGAGACCATGTCACTACCACACTTACCTTCAGATGCTTTTTTACTTGATTAAAGCTAAGCAGTCAAACAGAGCGCATTTAGAAAGTTAAAATATAGAAGGAGTCGGCAGAAGAAGCCTCACCTTTTTCCTGAAGTTCCAGAATCAGGTCATTAAGACCTCCAGTTTGCACCAGATCCTCATGAACGAGAAGTGTTTCCTATAAAAAAAAGTAATTAAGCAAATGATGTTAAAGATGTATCTTACATGATTGATTCTGGAGATTGCATTAGGACAAAGAATTACAACTTACCATTGCATTGCAGGCTGCTGGGTAATCTGTTTTTGCATCCAACACAATACGTTTGGCCATATCCAAGTCAGCAGACTTATCAATGAAAACGTGGCAAATACCATCTGGAAGAAAATGAAGCAGCTTTACCATCTTAGCACACTTGCTATCAAAGAAGCAAATTGTGCATATAGCATATAAAAGTTATAAATAATTGTGATAAGATATGGATTACCAGCATGGCCAAGAACAGGAATTTTTGTTGCAGCTTTAATTTGAGAAACAAGTTTATTGCTACCTCTTGGAATAACAAGATCAATCACATCATCAAGCTGGGCAAAGGGAAAAAAAGATCAGAGCCAAACTCACATCTCATGTACACTTCTATTTGATTTTAAAAAGTACCTTAAGCAATTCAGGGATCTCTTCTCTAGAAGTCACTAACCCAATAAGTCTTTCACCAACAATTGGAGGAATGGATGAGGTAATCACCTGATATAAAAGAAAGACCAGAAAAGGAAAGTGGAATAGGTGAAAAGCTGTACTTCAAGTGGAACACCATGGAAAAATGGTCTGAGAAAACATATCATAATCTCAACTGAACCTTGTGTAAAATTGCATTCGATCTTTTAGCCTCCTTCCCTCCTTTCAACAAAAGGCCATTCCCACTTCGGACTGCTAGAGAAGCTATCTGCTCCACAAAATAGTGTATAAGGGTTTGTGAAGATATAAGAAATAAACCAAGAATAGACAATTCAAGCATGTTACAAACTGCTGCACAAGTACCATGGAAATCCAACCACTCTGCTTTTATTTTTCCTTTTGATAGGTTTTTGTAACTTAAAATGGAACTACTCTATAAGAGAGACATGTAACTGCACATGCAGTAGAACTTTCGGATAAAAGAAAAAAGGAATATAATTTGCAGCCCTGCTTACCTGTACCAGTGCATCAGGTCGTGACTCAAATATAATCAGGAGAACACCCAATGGAGATGATGTTTTCTCCAATATGATTCCATCAGCAAGCTGGATAAGGTTATAACATTCCAGAATCAAGATTACATCCAAGAATGAATTCAAAGATAAATCAGTGATCAAATTTTCGAGTCATAACTGGATGCTCTTTATCAATATTCCCTAAAATTCCAACTTGGCCAAGCTTCTCCATGGATTAAAGATACAATAGAGTGAAAAATAGTTGTCTATACCATTTGATTTTCCATAAAACGGCATTGTTAGCTTTTTCAGGTATACAACTAGTGACGAAAACCCAGAGGACCAAGGAAAATTTAGCTGTTCACTAATATTATTTGTTGCTACTTTTAGGCTGCCTTTAAGCAACCAAAATGAGCTTCAAGTGCATGAAAGCCACTGCCTGGATTCCATTCAAGAAGTACTTGATAAAAAGAATGGGCTAGATTGAAGAATGGGACAGATACTATGTGCTACGAATACACTGCAGGTCTTTTGGTTGCAGAATTTCTGCTCTAAGGGAAAGAGCACTCTCTTCAGAAAGTTATTTCATATGAAGCTATTTCAAAAGACTCCTCTGCGAACTGATCTTTGTTCCTAATCTCAATAATAGTAATCTTGTTGTACAAATAATGGTATCTGGTTTATTACCTCGTCATTTGCAAGTCAAAGAGAATGTTTGAAGTCATGTGGTAGTGCCTGAAAAGCAAGATTCTTACCTCCGTCCTCTTTAAAATGCGGCCAACTGGCTCATCCATGTTAGCAAGCACACGGACTGAGTTTGCAAGACTTGAAATCTGTAATTAGTTTCAGAAAGATTACTAAAATAAGTATTTGATCTTGAAGTAAAAATTATTTACATGACACTATCTATCATAAGTGAGCGATGTCTTACTTTTCCTGGTTTCATAGCTAACCGAGATATCAAAGCATTCTCATATCCAGCTTGTTGAGCCGCAGCCACATCAGCTTCATTTTCAGCCAGGATTTCTTCTTCTTTTGCTTCCAGTGCATCAGCTATATCTAGCAAAATTTTACTCCTTTCTTGAGAAGAGAGGGTCTGAAGTTAAAGGAAGAAATAGTCAGCAGCCACATCCATGCAGCTCTACTGCAATTTATTATACTTAGATGTCCTCTAGATATAATACCTGAAGCCGCCTGGCACATTCCCTCGCAGAAACTGCCATCTCTCGAGCATCAAAATCTCCTATTGATGCCCATTTAATGGCTTCACGATGAAAGAGAGTGCCAACACGTTGTCCATCTAGTGCTTTAATGATATTATTGTTGGCAAAGCCACTTGAACCATAGAAAGAAAGGGCAATCAAAAAGAGTTGACATATAGGGAGCAACACTAGTGGTGTGCAACCACAACATTACATGAACAGATTGAAGAGCAATATTTTGCTAAATGCAATATGCTTCCATCAGCTACCGATTTGTGTTCATTTTAAACTGAATGACTCGTATGATTACAAGCATCTTGTTCTGCTCACCTTTGAAAACTCCATAGGCCTATTAGAGTAATTAGATAAAGCTCTTCATAAATTTATTAAATTACTGCCTAATCTTTGTGAGGTTTAATGCAAAAGCAGATCTATACTATGGGTTCAATAGAAAACGTCATGTCTGGCTTAGACAATAGAAATGTATATAGATGAGCTCGCATGGCACACAAATTTACTCTCAGCTCTATCAGTCCCAAAACATAGGATCGGACTTGCAAAATCAAAGTAGAGGTGGTTCGGCCAAGTGAAGAAGATGTGAGCAGAGGAACGAATAAGATGGTATATGAGTTTGGATATAGCAGAATGTAATTGGGTTAGAGGTAGACCCAAATGAACTGGGGAAGATGATAAGACAGGGCATGATACATCTTCAGTTTACTACTGAGGGCATGACCGTAGATAGGAAGGTTTGGATGTCGAGGATTAGTATAAAAGAGTTGTAGGTAGCCGTGTGTTGTAGACTTGTACTACTTATATGGAGAAAATGCAGGGAGTTAAGGTCTGCGTACATCCTACTCCCCCGTCCCTGACCCCACTTGTGGGATTACACTTGTGTATACATTTTTGATATAAAAAAAATATATAAATATAGGCTCCAAAGTTAATATCTACGCTTTTCTAGGATTTTCAAAAAAAATACTTTGAAGCCATTAAATTAAAATCCTAGATCTCTCTGTTTTGATGGCAGCATCACATTTTCCATGGTAAAATTGCAAGGGAGAATTTGCTACAACTTATTAGCAATTAATGCAGCCATTTGTCGATGCATCAAGCAGAAGTTAGCAATACTGTAGAACTTCTTAAACACCTCTGCTTGACCAAAAGAGAAATTTTAAAGCTTTTTATCATCAACCTACTTCTTTGGATCATGAACTTGGGATCGATCAATGCATATCCATAAAACAACATAACAGCTAGAACTGAAATGTGCAAGCTAATACACCCCAATTGAAAGCTAAAAGTTAAACTAATGTAGATAGAGTTTACAATGTCAGAGTTTTGTAAGTACTAGTACCATACCTAGTTATCACAACGGGAATGCCAGCATAAGCCGCATAAACTGCAGCTTTTACCTTGGCAGTCATACCACCTCTTCCAACTCTAGACTTGTCTCCAAAAGTAATCAATCCCTCATGCTTCTCCTTAACATATGTATGAATTAGCTCTGATTGTGGATCGGTTGGAGGGCCAGTGTAAAGGCCTTCAACATCACTCAACAAAACAAGCAGATCAGCTTTTAGCTCCAAAGCCAATAGAGCTGCCAAACTGTCATTATCCCAAAAGATTCCAGAAGAATCCTGCAAGGAGAGCTAAAACTGTCATTATTATTAAGACAAACATGAACCTAGGAAGAAACGAAAAATGAAAAATTTTGAAGACATTGTCCATGGATACTAGCTAAAAGTTGAAAATCAGATCACGTCAAAAAAATAAAAAAGAAGCTGAAGGTCAAATAAAATCAACATGATATTTTGGACATAATTTAAAAGAAACCAATATAATAGAAGGGTTTGTGACATGAATAATGAAGGTAATAAACAACATCCAAATAAAGAGAACATGTGTAACTCATGGTCTCAGAAATATCAATGATCAAGCAGGTTCCAAAGGATCCATATATGAAACAGCTGCATAAACATTTCTCAAGAATTTAAGAGTTGTACTCTTGGTTGGTCGGTCTTATACACAAGTTACAAGCCTGTTTTATTTTCATAAACATAATTAATGAACTATTAGCGAAGGAACTTTTATAGGAAGCACCAACTACAGCAAGTAGAGTATAAAAAACAAGAGAAGTGATACCTCATAAGGAGCTTTCCGCGTGCTGATAGCATCGTTCTCATTAAATATAGGTACAACTTTTAGACAGAGCAATGAGTTTACAGTTTCATTGAGTTGTCTCCTAAAATCTGGATCTCTAAAGTCATTATCAGTCACCATAAGCTGAGCTGAGGTTACATCCAACTGTATAAAGGTTAGAAACAAAGTGGGAAGGTTAGGTTACTATGCAATCCTTGAGCAAAGAAAGGAATGACTCCGACAAACAAAATGAGGTACTAGACCGTAGAAATATACAGAGAAGTTCTAAAAACAAAAGTTTTACCTGACTGAACAACGTATCATACAGAGCCATGAGGCCATTCTGACCTACAGCGGCACAAGCCTTGCCATCAAGATCACCTTGAGGCTTTTGAAGGTCCGCAAAGCTGAGAACATAGAGTTTCTAAGGATTAGTAAATATACTGTCGAGGAAAAATTGATTAGCAGGCCCGATATGGAATTTGCCTATGACAAGTTTCAGAATGAACGGGAGCTGTGAGACATTTGATATTTAGTAACATAGAGAAATAGCGATTGAAATATGCCAGAATGAATCAGTAAATGCGAAAATCAGATGTAAACATGTGCATATTTAGAACAGAAAGAAAGAACCTGCTATTAATAAGCTTCCTATATCGAAGGCGCTGACGGCCAACACCAACAGCACCTGAGGTGACCAAAATAACTTCAAAGCCTTGAGAGGTAAGTTCCCGAATCTGTAAGTAGTTTGTGAGGAAACAGAGTGATCCCACAGCGAAATTGAGGAAGCATAAGATTGACCTACCTGCTCACACAGTGATCCCATTCTTCCAAGGGCTAATCTTCCATCACCTCGGGTAACCACGGCAGTTCCAACCTTGTATAGATATATTTATATATATGTATATATATAACATTAGACACAGATTGGCCCATAAACAATCTAAAAAAAAATAATAATAATAATAATAAAGAGAGAGAGAATTGGGTAATGGTACCTTAATAATGATTCGTTTGACATCCTTTACAAATGCCCGAGCAGGATCAGCGGAATCCATTGTTAAAGAATACTCGTATGTATGTTTCTGCTGGCTGGCTGCTGCTGCTTTGGGGGTTTAGTATATAGTGAGTATAGTAGAATAAAAGTGATAGTGTGTGATAAGTTGCTATCCAACTTATATATAAACACTAATGTAGGTTGAGGGGTTAGAGAAAACGTAGGAGATCGACTCACATACCTAGAGGATTTTCTTATAAAAAAAAAAATACAAATATTTTATGTGGCATTCATTGTCAATACAGCAATTACGGTATGCCACGTCTGAGGGTATTTTTGGAAATTTGAAATGAACAAGTCATCAGTAAAACAAGGACTTCCACTTCCCCCCACCTTTTCTCTCTCTCTCCTTATTTCTCGCTTATTTAATCAGTACCCAAATCACGACAAATTAGGTCAGAAAACTAACTTGTCTCTTCCCAACGAGTTTTCGCAAAACCTCTTTATTTATTTTTTTATATTCTATCTCAACCACAACCATATACTAAATTACAAAATTGCATGTGAAAATGAAACGTAAACAAACTAAAAACACTTCCATGTGCATACTGATTGGAGTTGTTAACCACGTCCATCAATCCAATACTATTAAATTTCTTATTTTAATTTTATTCATCTTTTTTCATCACCTTACAATTTCTAACACGTACTTAAACTACTATTGCACCCTGACAACTCTAATTTCACAATTTAATATTTATTAAAATTGTTATACAGTGATTCAATCAACTCGTTATATGAGACAGAGTGTTGAGCGAACAATAATTTCATATTTAAAATATGCAAGTTATGAAAATAAGACTATTAAGATATATAGGTATGTAGATATAATAGGAGCCATGAGATTAGAAATGAGAATATCCAAGCCAAGTAAAAGTAGTCATTGTTGGTGACAAAGAATGTTAGATTCAAAAGTTTCAACTAAGTATTGATTTTTATGGTAACAAACCAACACAATTTAATAAAAGAACATTTACTTATGGTAAATTTATATGTGGTATAGGTTTATTTGATGAAAAAGGACTTAGGTTCATTCACATGTACAATTACTATTACTACTACTACTATTAATAATAATAATAATAATAATAATAATAATAATAGGAAATGGTCGAAAACCCTTTCAATTTATATTTGCAATTTTAACTGCACACTTCAATTTTACGAGTGTCCTATAATCCATCTAAACTTTATATTTTTCTAATTTCTACACACTTAAACACTGACCTCAACACATAAACCAAATTAATAAGTCTACGTGATTGGAAACGCGGGTCCCCAACCTCTTTAACTCCCAGTTCTTGTTTTTTCCCCATTTCCCTTCTAAAACGTAAAAACCCCAAGAAAATATCCTTTCTCCTTTTCATCTCCTTCACCATTTGCATATGCATTTTTATTGATGATCGAATGAATCCATACAAAGCTTATTCAAGTTTTCATTTGCCATTTTTGATGAATTTCAAGAAAATTTAAAATTTAAATTAGAGACCTAAATAAGAAATAGAGCAGATTACAAACCCTAACAATAATAATATAACAACAACAATAATAATAATAATAATAACAGAAAAGGGTCATATTTGCTCTTATACTATTAGGAAAATGTCACATTTACCCTTCATACTTTTTTGAATTATTTGCATTTGTCATCCAACTTTGAGTACATGTTTGTCTTTATACCGTTAATTATCACATTACCACCTTTACTTTCCTATGTGGTGTCTACATGGCGCTTACATATCTTCATGTGTATATATATTTATTATAATTAAAAATTACTCCATGTATTTCACAAAGAATGAGTTAATTTGACTTTGCACGGAGTTTGAAAAATAAAGAAGATTTTTGATTTTGTGATCCTAAATTAAAGTTATGTCAAATGTACAAAATTGTTCTTTAATCATGTGGCCTTATACATACCACGTGGAAAACTAGATTTAAAATGTTATAAAAAAAAAAGAAAGATGTTATTTCTTTTAAAACATACTAAAAAGGAAAAACAATGATTCTTTTTTAAACGAAGAGAGTACTTTTTATGAGTCAAATCCCTAAATGGTCATCCAAATAGAGAGAATTGCCTTACAATATCATTTATATTTTATTTCGGACCAAAGTATTACCCAACTATCACTATTTTCCTTCAAATATACTTGACACTTCAAAATCACCACTCTCTTAGTTGACATGACATGTCATTAAAAAAATAAATTAATTTAATTCACTAAACTCATTTAACTAAAATAATGATCATATTATTTTTAATTTTTAAATTAATTTATTACGAATAAATTTTCATACTTAAAATATTTTATCATAATTAAACTTTTAATTTTTTTATGTTATGCAGAATACATTTTTAAAACGTACTATAATCTCATAAATTTTGAATACTTATAAACACATACATTCAAAAAAATATTGATTTACAAATCACTCATGAACGCTAATTTACTTTAATTAATCATAAATTATATAATGAATCAATTATATTAAAGGTCGATTAATTATTTAAAAAATAATTATTTGGGTGCTTTGAAATCCATATATACTTACAGTATCGTTTTTAAAAAGAAAATAGTAAGTGAATAATATTTATAGAAAATAAATTTTAATCTTTATTTATCAGTATATTAATCTCATATAATGTGTATATTATTGAATTAGATCATGAAATTCAATTAATTATTAGTTTATTTATTGATGTTTAATTGTATGAAAAAATATAATATAATATAATAAAAAAAGAATAAAAAATAAAAAATAAAATTAAAAAAAGATAGATAAATAATAATTTCTCTTTCTTACCATTTTTTTGTCAACCTTACAAATTTATCTAAATACTTTTATAAAACAAATTGCTTAAAATTTTCAAATAATTTAGTTAGTGTTATGAAACTATATGAAATTAGAAGAAGAAGAAAGTAGGAAGAAGAGAAAAGAGTTCTTATTTCTCTTGAGGTATATTTATGATTCATAGTTCTTTCACAAATCTTATTTACGATCTAGGAAAACCCTTTATTTATAGGGAAAACCTTACTTGGTCCCCAAGTAGGATTCCTAACCATATCCTACAAGGACTCCACATAATTAGACATTCACTATAACACAAATTGTTTATAACACTCCCCCTTGAATGTCGGTAGATTATGTGCCTCGTTAAAACCTTACTAGATAAAACCCAGTGGGAAAAAAATCTAGTGAAGGTAAAAGAGTACACATATCTAATAATACGCATTATGGATGCCTCATTAAAAACCTTACAAGAAAAACTCAGTGGGACAAAACCTTATGAGGAAAAAAGAGTACATCGCGTATTAACTCCCTTTAATGACAACATCAATTCAGAGAATAGAATCTTCGTTTTCCAAGCTTGTGCACCATCTTCTTTAAAGTTGTAGTTGGTAGAGACATGGTGATAAATCAACTATAGTATTACTTGAACATACCTTTTACATGTTGATATCACCATTCTTGGGAGCTCATAAGTGTAGAAAAACCTTGATGAAATATGTTTTCTTCTATCTGCTTTTATAAATCTTTCCTTCAAGATAAAATATTTTTGCAAGCTACTTACTTTAACTTTTTTAAGCAAATAATCTATTGCCTTTTGAAAACTCTTCAAGAGTTTCAATTCTAGTTATCAACTTGCATAACAATATTTGTATATGCTTCATGCATTTTGAATCTATTTAATCCTTATGAGGATGATAAACAAGTTTTCCAAAAACTTGTATATGCATTAGATTTTGAACCCATTGGATATTTTCATATCAATTTTGTCAAGTAACAACATTCAATATTAGATGTATGACAACTTCTAGTGCCTAGATTGCAAGTCAAATAAGCTTTACGCTTACCAAGATGCATCATTCCACTTTTCACTTGATAATTATTTCTACACAAGCATGTTTTAATAGATGTAGAATTCATATCCTCATAATATTTTACAATATTGCGCGCTATTGTATCAAAGATATCGTCAACGATATACCATTTTGTATCGATTCACAATACGACAAAACTTATTGAGATCTCATCACTTCATTATTTTTTGGTAGCCACCCCTCTCATGAGGTTTCATAAAGTGTTATGTCGTAGGCTCTCCAAGAGCACATTGTCTACTTATTATGATCATTTTGATTCTTTGATCCTCTCCCCTTTTCAAGGATTATTATAATTAGAATTGATTAGTCTATTATGCTTCATGCATGTCGTAGACTCTATCTTTAAGGGACATCCAATAGGAGTATTTACAATTTTATTGTTGCTTCCAATCTCCCCCTTATGTTAGACAAACTAACATATATCTCAATCTTTGGAGAATCTATCCTTGTGCATCACAGTATATTCATTAATCATATATTGCACATCAAAATTATCAGATGAAAACTATTTGATCCCTGACCATAAACCAATTAACAGAAAAATTGATCATAACTTATTGGTTTGATTCATACAATTATTTTTGTATGTAATTTCATATTTCATATCAACATATGAAACTTTATTTTCATAAACAATGATTTTACTATTTGAGACATTTAGTGTCACATTATCTTGAGTATTTATCAATATTATCAAGATAAACTGTCTTGATTACACATTCTAAAATTGTGCTCTTAACTCAATTATTTTTGCACAAACAATTTTGTGAATGTCAAACCACATATTGACAATAAATTCACATGTGATTATCTTATAGATGCATCTTTTTATCATATGACATGATAGGTGAATGAGTTCATATTCACCTTTTATACCTTTCAAAATTTAGGGATTTAGTCCCAACTTTAGTTGATCCAATCAACTTTATCACTAGAACAACTTCATGTGCCTTTTGATTTAGTAAATTTTTGATTTACTATTATATGAGTAAATTTCAATTTTATTAATCCAACAGTAATTTTCAGATTTATTTCTTCTCAATTACTTCACCCTTTTGGTGAGTCATGATCCCATCATTGAATGAACTAATCTGAAGAAAATTGTGCATGTAACATATTATTTGTGCCAACATTTTTGCAATCTTTCTCATGCCTAGCATGGTGGCTTACACCTCATTCCCTTTAAAGAATGAATTTATATTTTTACCATTTATCAAAATTTCTCATTCTTCATGAATGAAACACAAATATGTGAGCATATCAAATAATGATAGTTTTAGTACCTCATTCACCATATATGTGCATTATTCAATCACTTGTCTTCTTTCAGACATATTATGCACTACAACCATATTCACTTTACGTAATGGAGCAAATTCAGTAAATTTCATGACTTCTCATAAAAAACACATTAGTTTTTCTTTAGTCATTATTATATCATCAATATGGTGCATTAAGACTCAAATTCAATGTCTTATCCATATAAAAGTGTCTTAGGTCATGAATCGACGGGTCTTGAACCCAATATCTTATCATTATAGTGCATCTGAAGTTTAAATCAATGTCTTACCCTCTTTGTGCGATAAGACATAAATCTATCGTCTTATTCTTTTGGTGCGATAAAACTTAAATCTGTCGTCTTACCCACAATGAGGCTCAACCTCAAGCCTTCAAAATAATTTAATTTTATCACTTTTGATGATCATTAATATGATCGTACATTATAATTACACACAGAATTGAGATTATTGATTTCTTATAATTAACATTAGTAGTTAATAAATATAGCTTAATAGATCACATACCTCGTATAAAGGTTGAAAACATATCTTTCACTAAATTGTGCTTATTCAATTATTAAAATAAATTAAGGAATTCTCTTCTCATCCTTTTAAATTAAACGTATAAAACTTTAAATACTTACTCCAGATGGTAACTCCAGATTTGTCACATAAATAATTATAACGTAAAGATAAATCATACCTTGAAGATATAAGAACCTTATTGCATAACTTATGCAAGATCTCTTTTGTACTTTTCCCGTCTTCTATAATAATTTTTTAAGAATAGAACAATCGTGCTGATAACGTGTTATGAAACTATATGAAATTAGAAGAAGAAGAAAGTAGGAAGAAGAGAAAAGAGTTCTTATTTCTCTTGAGGTATATTTAGGATTCATAGATCTTTCACAAATCTTATTTACAATCTAGGAAAACCCTTTATTTATAGGGAAAACCTTACTTGGTCCCCAAGTAGGATTCCTAACCATATCCTACAAGGACTCCACATAATTAGACATTCACTATAACACAAATTGTTTATAACAGTTAGAAATTTTAAAATTATCAGGTAATAAGTGCACACAAAGATTTTTTCATTGAAATTTTTTTGTGACAATATATAAAGTTACTAGACTTTTTAAATTTTTTTTCTTATAATCTTCATAAATTCTCATGTAATTTATATATTTATTTTGTAGAAACATAAATTTAATGAATTGAATATGTCTATTATTTTTTCAAAATGATAATTTAATGACTGGCATATCAACTAAAATTTAAGGAGACTTTTGAGGTATTTAGTATTTGTAATGGATGAAAAATATAATATTATTCAAAACTATTTTCATTTTAAAAACGATATTGTAACTCTGTAAGTATATATGGATTTCAAAGCACCCAAATAATTATTTTTTTAATAATTATTCGACCTTTAATATTATTGATCTATCATACAACTTATGATTAATTGTTGTAAATTAGCGTTAATGAGTGATTTGTAAATCAACATTTTTTAAAATTTAAGTATTTATAAGTATTCAAAATTGATAAAATTATAGTACATTTTTAAAATGTATTCTTCATAACATAAAAAAAATAAAACTTTAATTATGATAAAAGATTTTAAGTATGAAATTTTATTCTAAATAAACTAATAAAAAAATTAAAAAAATAATATGATCATAATTTAGTTAAATGGGTTCAATGAATTAAATTAGTTTATTATTAAAAAAAATTAATGACATGTCATGCCAACTAGAAGAGAATGATGATTTTGAAATGTCAAGTATATTTTGAGGAAAATAGTGATAGTTGAGTGATATTTTGGTCTTAAATGAAACATAAATGATATTTCAAGTTAATTCTCTTAATTTGGGTGACCACTTCACGAATTTACTCTACTTTTTATTTAAAATTCTATGTGCCTCGTTTAGTAAAATCTGATTGAACCAATAAGACCCATCAATCCTAATTTCAATACCCATATCTTCCCATCCCTTTACTCATCAAAATATTAAGGTATACAAAGACTCCTGATGGTTCGATACAAAGAGAAGGAGCATAGACATGACGAGGTCGAAATGAGGATTAGGAGGATTACTCCAACCGCCATTGCCGTTTGGGAGAAATACTTGAGAGGGCGAAGTTAGTAGCAGTAATGAAGATAGAAGGATTTCCAGCATGACACCATTGTTGGTAGTTATTACACCATTGATGGAAGGATCTCAAAGCACACTCCACAACTCAGTCCATTGTGCATATTGTTTACTCTCTAATTTTTACCGTATAAAGTCGCCATGGCCCACTTGTAAACCCATATCAAATCTCAAAATTATAGCTACATTACACTTCTAAATTTACAAATTGACTTACTTTAAAAAAGATTCAACCAATAAATACGATACAAAAAGGGTAAAGACATGATTTAAGGATGAAAATTTTACCTTTTATTACATCTTCTCTATCAAGACATGAATGAATCTTCTCTTTAATTTCCATATAAGTTGTCTTTGTATCATGATGTTTTAATGGGTATTCAAATTAAGGTTACTTTGATTGAGTTGGATTTTACTAAATGGTTCATATAGGATACTAATTAGAAATTTAAATTTTAATTATAATAAAATATATACATGTGGAGTCATGTAAGCGCCATATAGGCATATGCCACATAAATAATAAAGGTGGTGACATAATACTTAACTGTACAGGGATAAATATATGTCCAAAGTTAGATGACAGAGACAAATATGTCAAGAAAGTAAGACGAAAAATAAATACGACCCTCTAAGAATACAAGGACAAATACGACCCTCTAAGAATACAAGGACAAATACGACCCTTTTTCCGGTGAATATATAGTTTTATCCCATGTATTTGTGCCTATAATTGTGAATAACTAACTAATCTTTATAATTTTTTTATGTATATATTTCCTAAAAATAATTTTTAATCACAATTAAAATATAAATTAGCGGCTTTAAATACTTTCAAAATATGCAGCTCAAAATACTTTTTAATAAAAAAATCAATGAAATTTCACAATTAAAATATATCGAATTCGTCACACGTTGGCTTCTTTTTAAAAATAATAAGCAACAAATAAATAAAATTTTAAGATCCTTTAAATTTGAAATCACAAAAAAAAACTCTCAATAATTTTATAAAGCATGTTGAAAGCATAGGACTGTACAAAATAACCAACTATCATGCCAGCTGGCAGAAGTGGTTATAACTAATTTTATGATTAGTTAGTTGGTTAATTAACAATAATTATGAGTAGTTAATTGATTTAAATATTTTTCACCTTCGAAGTCGGTTAGTTGTATATATAAATAAATATAAGCATTGTACTGTACATATGATGGATGAATGATAATTTCTCATTTTCACTGTAATATTTTCTCCTCTGTTTTCAGTTCATATTCATCTTTCAAGTATAGTTTTAACATGGTATCAAAGCCATTAATGGCCGCTACAGCTTCTTAGATTGTTAGTTTTCTTTTGTAATGTAATTCCTTAATTCTGTGCATTCATCATCAATGGCGATTGGGGGTGAAACATCTTCTGATGCTGCTAGATCGGAAAATGCTCAAATTTTGAGATCAACTTTCGATTCGTTCGATCCTTTATTCTTACAGAATTCAGATATTCCTGGTGTAAACTTGGCTCACTATGTTCTTATTGGAATGGAAAATTATACTCTCTGGAGTAAATCAATGCTAATTGCATTGTTAGGGAAAAACAAAATTGGTTTCATTGATGGAACTTATAAGAAAGATATGTATGAAGGTCAGATGGCTAATCAGTGGGAGCGTGCAAATGCAGTTGTGCTTTCATGGATCATGAGCTCAGTTTCGAGGGATTTGGTTAATGGCATAGTATACTCATCAAATGCTTACAAGGGCTGGGTAGATCTCAAAGAACGATTCGATAAAGTAAATGCCACGAAGATCTATCATATTTCCAGAGGTATTGCTACATTAATTCAAGGTACTTCAACAATTTGAGTTTACTATTCGAGATTGAGTGAACTCGGGGAGGAATATGAATCTATGGTCCCTCCTCCTTCTTGTTCTTGTGATAAATCTCGTGATTTCATACAAAACTTGGATCAACAAAAGTTAATGCAATTCTTAGGAGGTTTGAATGAGAATTATAACCATTCGAGGAGTCAGATTTTAATAATGTCTTCTATTCTCAGTTAATCAAGCCTGTTCATTAATTATTGATGAAGAGAGTCAAAGGGCTCATCTGAATATGGCTGCACAAATCTCACGTCCTACTACACATTATGAAGATGGTGAATCTTTAGTTGTTGCAGCAGCTGCTGCAATGCGACATGATCAAAATTCAAAACATAAGGGAATTATGACTTCTCGATATGATTCTCGATATGAAGTTGGTGAATCATCGGGATCAGCAAATGTAAATGACATTTATCGAAACAATAGCAACATAAAACTGAGGATAAACTCTCATCTTCAATGTGAATTCTGTCATTTGAAGGGTCACACAAGAGAGAAGTGTTACAAATTGATTGGATACCCTTCAGATTTTAAGTTCACTAGGAATAGGGCTAAAGATCATAATGGTTCTAGAGGAGGCAACTACAATAATGCTGGATATAATCAAGGTCAAAATGGTTACAGATCTAGTGGTTATAATGCACAAAATGCAAATGTAGTTTTCACTGATCATGAGCAGTCACAAAATGGAAGAAAAATGAATGTCAAGGATCAAGGATTCACAGCTGAACAATTTCAGAAACTCCTCAGTCTCATTGATAAGCAGGAGACACATGAGAGTTTAGCAAATATGTTAGGTACAATCAACTGTTTTTTAGCTGGTATTAAGACTAACTTCTGTATTGTTGACACAGGGGCATCAAACCAAATGGTTTCTTCTTTGGATTTAATGTCATCTAGTCAGCCTCTTCTTCCTTCTTCGCACAACCAAGTATTTCTTCCTAATGGGAATATAGCCAAAATCAGTCACAAAGGCATATGTACACTGGACAAAAATCAAACCCTTCAGGATGTTCTTCATAAACCATGTTTAAACACAATTTACTTTCAGTGTCCAAACATACTAAAGACCTGCAATATTTTGCATCTTTCTATCCTGATTTCTTTCTTTTTTAGGATCTTTACACTGGCAAGGTGAAGGGGATTGGTAAGGTCAAGGATGAGCTTTACATTCTATCTACCAAATCACCAATACCTACCACTTCAAATAGTTTACAAAATGCTCTTGCTTGCTTCTCATCTCAATCTGCTAATGTCAAAAACTCCATCTGGCATCAAAGGCTTGGGCATGCACCAATTCCAGTTTTCAATCAAATTCAAACAGTCAAATCCACATTAGACATATCTCAGATGTAATTGTCATATTTGTCCTTTAGCTAGGCAGACTAGAAAATATTTTCCTACTGAGGCTGTTGTTTATACTCATGTTTGTCAATTAGTGCATATGGATGTATGGGGTCCTTTTAAACAAGACACTTATAATGGCAACAAATATTTTTTTACTCTTGTGGATAATTTTTGTCGAATGACTTGAGTATTCTTGTTGAAGTTCAAAAGTGATTGCTTACTTCACTTAAAAAACTTATTTTTCTTGTTCAAAATCAGTTTGATACTTCCATTAAGATAATTAGATCATATAATGGTTTGGAATCCGTTAATACTCAATGCACTGCTTTGTTTCAATCATTTGGTATTGTCCACCAAAGAACTTGTGTATACACCCCACAACAAAATGGGGTGGCTGAGAGAAAGCATATACATCTTCTTGAGGTTTCTAGGGCTTTACGATTTCAAGGTCATATACCTCTTAAATTCTGGGTTGATTGTGTACTTACAACTAATTACATTATTAACAGACTTCCCTCTAAGGTGTTACATGGTTTTTCACCTTATGAAAAACTCCATAATGCTGCTCCTAGTTTAGAACACATGAGGACAATGGGCTGCCTTTGCTATGTTACTGAACCTAATCCTTCTAACAAATTCTCACCTAGAGCAATCCCTACTGCTTCTATGGGGTACTCATCTACACAAAAGGGTTATAAACTCTATGATCTTCAGTCTCATCTATTTTTTGTTAGTAGAGATGTCCATTTTCGAGAACATCTTTTTCCTTTTCAGTCATCTTCCACCACACCATCTATTACTCAATCTTCTGATATGTCTTCCAATTTTTTTGATTCTGATTCTGCTCCCACTTTGTCTGAGCCTACTTCTTCTAATCCTTCCCTTTATCCTATTTCACCACCTCATATTTCATCTTCTCCCATTCCTTCTTCTATACCAATCACAGTGTCACCTAAACGTCTATCTCGAGCTACCATACCTCCAATTTGGTTGTCTACCTATGTTCATCCTCACATATATTCTAGACCTTCTACTTCACACCCCATTAAAAGTGTCGTTCATTATTCTCATCTTACTTCTGAATATCAAGCTTTCTTGTCTAAGTTTTCTCCTTCTATTGAACCTCAACATTGTTCTAAAGCTATACTAGATGATTGATGGATTCAAGCCATGCAACTAGAGATTGATGCTCTAGTGGAAAACAAGACTTGGTAAGTGGTTGATTTACCTGCTGGAAAGTTTCCAATTGGTTGTAAATGGGTCTATAAAATAAAATATAATGTTGATGGTTCTATTGGGAGGCTCAAGTCTAGGTTAGTGGCTAAAGGTTACACTCAACAAGAAGGTGTAGATTTTCATGACACTTTTTATCCTGTTGCAAAGATGGTCACTGTCAGGTGTACTCTTTCTTTGGCTGCTATGAATGATTGGCCTATCTTTCAAATGGATGTGTTCAATGCTTTTCTCCAGGGTGATCTTCACGAGGAGGTATACATGGTACTGCCTCAAGGTTTTGGCAGTAAGGGGGAGTCCTCAAATTCCTCAAAGCTATGCAGATTAAAAAAATCCTTGTATGGTCTTAAACAAGCATCCAAGCAATGGAACATAAAACTCACAAATGCATTGATCAATTCTGGTTTTCAGTAGAGTAAACACGACTATTCCTTATTCACCAAGAAGGTTGATCAGAAAATTGTGATGATACTCATATATGTAGATGATTTATTGATTACTGGTAAAGATATGCTGCTTATCAAAGAATCACAAAACACATTACAACAAAATTTCAAAATTAAAGATTTGGGGGAATTGAGATATTTTCTAGGCATAGAGTTTTTGAGATCTAGCAAAGTAATACTCACGACACAGAGAAAGTATACTCTGGAGTTAATTTCAGAATGGGGACTAGCAGGAGCTAAGACAATAATGACACCTCTAGAACAACATATAAAGTATACTACAGCTAAATATGACAAACACTTGAACAAGAGAGTCATGATGATCCAGAATTGGTAGATAAATGTGCTTATCAAAGATTAGTGGAGATTATTATGTCTGGAAATGACCAGGCAAAATATCTCTTATGCAGTCCAAACTTTAAGTCAATTTACGCATGATCCAAAACAGTCTCATCTAGAAGGAGAACTTCATGTGGTAAGGTATCTTAAAGGGAATCCTTGTTTGGGGATCTTGCTGAGTAGTGACAAGGATGATTCATTGAATGCCTTCTGTGACTCTGATTGGGCATCGTGTGCAGTCACAAGGAAGTCAGTAACAGAATACTTGTAACGACCTGTTTAGTCGATTCGAGCAGTAAGATTATTTTGATAAAAACTGACTGGGTCGACGGACCACGCGACGGACCGTCATGGTCACGACGGCCCGTGATGGATTCCGTCGTCCCATACTTGTGAATTTTCTTCTGCTACTTTTCTCATTACCCTCGACGACAAGTAGGACGAACCGTCATAGGAACGACGGACCGTCGAGGGGCTTCGTTCCAAAACACTTAAACTCTGCAAATCTGGGTACTGAGATCGACTCTCTGAACTTTGCGACGGAACTGCAGGACGGACTGTCGTAGGTACGACGGACCGTCACAAACCCTTTACAGAATTT
>NC_028642.1:22193000-22199501 GCF_001406875.1 Solanum pennellii
AAGTGTCATGTTCCGACACGTAGTATTAATTGATCGGAGTGTCACGTTCCGACACGTAGGAATAATGGATCGGAGTGTCACGTTCCGACACGTAGGAATAATGGATCGGAGTGTCACGTTCCGACACGTAGGAATAATGGATCGGAGTGTCACGTTCCGACACGTAGGAATAATGGATCGGAGTGTCACGTTCCGACACGTAGGAATAATGGATCGGAGTGTCACGTTCCGACACGTAGGAATAATGGATCGGAGTGTCACGTTCCGACACGTAGGAATAATGGATCGGAGTGTCACGTTCCGACACGTAGGAATAATGGATCGGAGTGTCACGTTCCGACACGTAGGAATAATGGATCGGAGTGTCACGTTCCGACACGTAGGAATAATGGATCGGAGTGTCACGTTCCGACACGTAGGAATAATGGATCGGAGTGTCACGTTCCGACACGTAGGAATAATGGATCGGAGTGTCACGTTCCGACACGTAGGAATAATGGATCGGAGTGTCACGTTCCGACACGTAGGAATAATGGATCGGAGTGTCACGTTCCGACACGTAGGAATAATGGATCGGAGTGTCACGTTCCGACACGTAGGAATAATGGATCGGAGTGTCACGTTCCGACACGTAGGAATAATGGATCGGAGTGTCACGTTCCGACACGTAGGAATAATGGATCGGAGTGTCACGTTCCGACACGTAGGAATAATGGATCGGAGTGTCACGTTCCGACACGTAGGAATAATGGATCGGAGTGTCACGTTCCGACACGTAGGAATAATGGATCGGAGTGTCACGTTCCGACACGTAGGAATAATGGATCGGAGTGTCACGTTCCGACACGTAGGAATAATGGATCGGAGTGTCACGTTCCGACACGTAGGAATAATGGATCGGAGTGTCACGTTCCGACACGTAGGAATAATGGATCGGAGTGTCACGTTCCGACACGTAGGAATAATGGATCGGAGTGTCACGTTCCGACACGTAGGAATAATGGATCGGAGTGTCACGTTCCGACACGTAGGAATAATGGATCGGAGTGTCACGTTCCGACACGTAGGAATAATGGATCGGAGTGTCACGTTCCGACACGTAGGAATAATGGATCGGAGTGTCACGTTCCGACACGTAGGAATAATGGATCGGAGTGTCACGTTCCGACACGTAGGAATAATGGATCGGAGTGTCACGTTCCGACACGTAGGAATAATGGATCGGAGTGTCACGTTCCGACACGTAGGAATAATGGATCGGAGTGTCACGTTCCGACACGTAGGAATAATGGATCGGAGTGTCACGTTCCGACACGTAGGAATAATGGATCGGAGTGTCACGTTCCGACACGTAGGAATAATGGATCGGAGTGTCACGTTCCGACACGTAGGAATAATGGATCGGAGTGTCACGTTCCGACACGTAGGAATAATGGATCGGAGTGTCACGTTCCGACACGTAGGAATAATGGATCGGAGTGTCACGTTCCGACACGTAGGAATAATGGATCGGAGTGTCACGTTCCGACACGTAGGAATAATGGATCGGAGTGTCACGTTCCGACACGTAGGAATAATGGATCGGAGTGTCACGTTCCGACACGTAGGAATAATGGATCGGAGTGTCACGTTCCGACACGTAGGAATAATGGATCGGAGTGTCACGTTCCGACACGTAGGAATAATGGATCGGAGTGTCACGTTCCGACACGTAGGAATAATGGATCGGAGTGTCACGTTCCGACACGTAGGAATAATGGATCGGAGTGTCACGTTCCGACACGTAGGAATAATGGATCGGAGTGTCACGTTCCGACACGTAGGAATAATGGATCGGAGTGTCACGTTCCGACACGTAGGAATAATGGATCGGAGTGTCACGTTCCGACACGTAGGAATAATGGATCGGAGTGTCACGTTCCGACACGTAGGAATAATGGATCGGAGTGTCACGTTCCGACACGTAGGAATAATGGATCGGAGTGTCACGTTCCGACACGTAGGAATAATGGATCGGAGTGTCACGTTCCGACACGTAGCATTAGGGGATCGGAGTGTCACGTTCCGACACGGTAGGAATAATGGATCGGAGTGTCACGTTCCGACACGTAGCATTAGGGGATCGGAGTGTCACGTTCCGACACGGTAGGAATAATGGATCGGAGTGTCACGTTCCGACACGTAGCATTAGGGGATCGGAGTGTCACGTTCCGACACGGTAGGAATAATGGATCGGAGTGTCACGTTCCGACACGTAGCATTAGGGGATCGGAGTGTCACGTTCCGACACGGTAGGAATAATGGATCGGAGTGTCACGTTCCGACACGTAGCATTAGGGGATCGGAGTGTCACGTTCCGACACGGTAGGAATAATGGATCGGAGTGTCACGTTCCGACACGTAGCATTAGGGGATCGGAGTGTCACGTTCCGACACGGTAGGAATAATGGATCGGAGTGTCACGTTCCGACACGTAGCATTAGGGGATCGGAGTGTCACGTTCCGACACGATAAGAATAAAGAGAAGTAATCTTGAATTATGTTAATATACTCAATTTCGAAGAATCTATTTCCCAAATGAGTATGGTGTGGAGGCTTGAGTCCTCATAGGTGTGCTTGGTGTTGTTGCCAATGGTTTTTGTACTTGTTGATTGTCACCTGTTAAGTATTGTGGTTGATTTTATATTATTATTCAGTATATATTGCTTTCTATTTTGAGTTGGCCGATGATACCTACTCAGTACGTGTTCCTTGTACTGACCCCTACTTTTATTTTCTTCTTGTTGTTTTGTGGAGTGCAGCAAGTGCACCATTGACTTCGACTCGTCCGCAACTCTAGCCAGTCTTCAGCACGTCAGATTTCAGGGTGAGCTATTATTCCTAGCTCGGGCTGGATTCTCTTCTTCGCGTCTTGATGTCTTTGAAGTTCGGACATGGACCATCTTTCTACTTATTTTAGTTCTTAAATACTCTTAGACTTAGTAATTTGAGGATAGATGTTCTTGATGTGATGACTTCCAGATTTTGGGGATGATAAGTATTATATTTTAGAAGTTTATTTAATTGATTTCGTTGATGAGTTTTGGATCTTCCGCATTTTATTTACTATTCAAAATTAATATACTGGTAAACGTTGGGTTTATATTGTTGGTTCGCTCACATAGGAGGATAAGTGTGGGTGCCACTCGCGGCTCGTTTTGGGTCGTGACACTACTGCGTGAAGTTGGGAAAATCCTTAGTTTCTTGGAAGTCAAAGAAGTAGGAGACTGTGTCAATGAGTACAACAGAGGCAGAGTATAGAAGTATGGCTTCTGCAGTTGCAGAGATTATTTGGCTTGTAGGACTGTTGAAAGAAATGAATATGGAAGTGAAAATACCAGTGAATTTGTTTTGTGATAATAAGGCTGCTATACAAATTGCTGAGAATCCTATATTTCATGAAAGAACCAAACACATCGAAATAGATTGTCATTTCGTAAGGGAAAAAATACAAAAGGGCAAGATCAAGACAATGCACATTTCTGGAACTGATCAAGAAGCTGACATTCTGACTAAAGCTTTAAGAGGACAACAACATCACTACACATTAGAAAAGTTGAGGTTAATTGATGTTTTTCAAGCCTCAACTTGAGGGGGAGTGTTGAAAGCATAGGACTGTACAGAATAACCAACTATCATGCCAGCTGGCAGAAGTGGTTATAACTAATTTTAGGATTAGTTAGTTGATTAATTAACAATAATTAGGAGTAGTTAATTGAGTTAGATATTTTTTTACGTTCGAAGTCAATTACTTGTATATATAAATAGATATAAGCATTGTACTGTACATATAATGGATGAATGATAATTTCTCATTTTCACTGTAATATTTTCTCCTCTGTATCCATTTCATATTCATCTTTCAAGTATAGTTTCAACAAAGCAAAATTGCCAATTCAGAAATAATGTAATTTCCACTCGCTTTTTTTTTTTTTTAAATTTATTTTCACAATCTCCGTATCTTTTTGTATTTATTGATTTTCTTTAAAAACTTTTTAGGCTTCAATTTAAATAAAAAATTATGAATGAAAGAAGATCTTTTAAGTTTTGCCAAAAAGAAGAAGAATGCAGATCATATTTGTGTTCTCAATTTCATATTTGTGTTGTTAGGAAATGAATTTGAAATGTGTTTTCAATGAATTCATCTTTTTATTTCTTTCTGAATATGTATTATTTCTATCTATATTATAAAATTAGAACTATGATTTTGCAGGGTTGAAATACACTTTATCACTGATAAAAAATTCTCCACAAGGTAAAACTCAAAACTTGAGAGTGTTTATTTCCTTTTCTATTATATATTTTTAATTATAAATAAAATCCCAATTATGATATTTGCTACAAGAATTCTTATGAAAAAACATTTTTCTATTTAAACTCAACTAATGTCGTCATTAATCTAAGTGCATTGGGAAGGTATAGAGTTCTTGATTAACCTTAAAAGTTTTTATTTAGTACTTAATTAAATCATCTGATGAATTTTTTTTATTTGATCATTCTTTCTTCTAAATATGAGGAAGTCATAAAATGAGAAGAAACATGTACATGTTTGATTTTGTCGTTAATATATTATTATTAACCCATAACACATTTATTACATTCTCGAATTCTCAGTTTCAATTAATTAAATTTAAAATAAAACACAAAAATTTATCAAAAACTATCAATTTACAAAGATGAAAAAATGATATTAAATAAAAAAACAATTGACATAATCAAAAACTGTCAATTTACAATATTACTAAAGTTTTAATCTATAATTCTAATAATTCTGGGACAATACTAAAAGAATTTTGAAAAGAAAGAAAAGCTAATATCATCAAAAGAATTTTGAAAAGAAATAAAAAAAATATTGAATATTTAAAATATCATATTTCATAAAACCTAGTAATGGTATTTAATAAGCCATCAATGTAATATTGTTTAAAAAAGAATGATCTATTTTTTTTAGTTTGTTTTAAAAAGAATAATTTTTTTTTTTTGCATAACTTTAATTTTAACTATTCATATGACATGTTTAACACCACAAGATTAAAGGAATGTAACTCGTGCTTTACATGTTATATATGTTTGAATTTCAATTCACCAATTATTCTAAAATTATGACACTCTGTCAAAAACATAAAACTCAGACAGTAAATTATTGAAAAATAATTACCGCATTTTATGATATTTTATTGGATTTTTGAGTTTCGATCCACCAGCTTCACTTTTATTATTGTGAGAATCTGCACTTGGCAGTTTTTGCAAAAATAAACTGCAATCAATATTAATTTGCAAAATTAATTTAAAATATAATAATTAAGAAATGAAATGCAAAAAAAAAACAAAAACAAATGAAACAATTTTGCTCAAATATGTAATCACTTTTTACTATTTAATAATAATAATAATAATGAAAATAATAATAATAGTAATAATAATAATAATAATAATAATAATAATAATAATAAAATACTATATCAAAAACCAAAATTATGTACAGTTAAAATTAAAATATTTTGCAGATTATGTAAATTTAATTAAATTAGTGACGTGTAATTAGTTTGAAGGATAATGATGATGATAATAATAATAATAATAATAATAATAATAATAATAATAATAATCTATCTACATATAGTACAAGATAAAAAAAAGTATCATGTGTCAATACCACAAAAATTCAATAATTATAAATTTCAAAAACTAATTTAAAAAGAGTTTTAAAAAGATAAATGATAATATGTTAAGGGGTGGTTTAAGTGTCCCAAATAATTTCAAATTTTAAATTGTGGTAAGGGTAGTGATTAGTTTTAAAATTATATATATAAAGAACATACACGACGATAGTTGATAAAACATTTTATGTAGTGTTTTAGTTGATAGTTATTAGTTAAAATCTCCTATTATTTGGATATCAACCAATTTTGATTTTATTCGTAGTAAGATTTAGCTAAAGTAATTGGATTTAAGTATTTTTATGGTTCTACATTGCTATTATACAAAAATAAAATTAAATTGAAAGATAAAATTTAAATTAAAAACTAACTATATTTTAGATAAAGTCGAATTTTGATCTTTTATTTTCTATATAAACGAATTTTTCCATCACACTGCTTATTTTATCCTCTATATTTTGTTAGTTGGTTATACATTATTTATTGAGATATACTTGAATTCGTAAATAAAACAAAAATATAGATAGATAGCTTTAGAACTCCCCATTTAAATTTCTAGCAAACAAACACTCTAAAGACATATTAAGAAAAAAATTACAATAAAATAAATGAATTTTAGAAAATATGAAACTTCATTGTAAAAAGATTTAAGAAAGTTATACAATAATTAAAACAAAACGAATTGCCATTTTAAACGAAACCAAAATTTTAAAATTTATTTTTTAAAATACTTAGATTAATGTTATATAACCATTTTACAAATTTTTATATTTATAAAAATTAAATATTTAAATGACATGTA